>NC_039358.1:167337502-167643428 GCF_003573695.1 Papaver somniferum | reverse complement strand
AACCCTCAGTAATTAATGCTCCTAGACAGCATGTCTGCTAGTATAGAGCGACAACGTCTTCGGGATGTAACCAGGTTTTCCCCGACTATGCAAGAGGAATATGACACTCCAGCAAGTTCATATTGCTCAACCCTCAGATAATTAATGCTCCTAGACAGGAAGCCCTTCTAGTATAGAGCCAGCAATTAATTATCTTAAATCGTCTGAATATCCAGCAATATTCTACGATCCATCGTCTGAATATCCAACAATATTCTACGAGTCGTCAATTAATCGTCTGAATATTCAGCAATATTCTACGATTCCTCGTCATATTTCGTTACTTCAATCTGTGGTTTTTCCCTGCAGAATTCCACAGGTTAGTAATAAATATTCAACGGAACAGGCATCTGAGCATCGAATAAGCCCTGACAAAAATGGTGCAAGTGTAATTAGCAGATAATGCACAGACCGGCATTTTGAATGCACGAACGAGCATTTCAAAAATGTGAACGAACGAGGAACCTATGCAAAATAGGAAGGGAAAATAATATAATAAAATATTAAACAAAAGCGCCAGGGGACTAGGCTCACCAGCCGTCCAGTCATGCCGTGACTAGTCCCGCGCCCAATTTTATATTTTACCATATTTTTACTATTTTCACGATCTCATGAAAATCCTCTCGTTCGAGCAAATTTCCTTTATTTCAAAGAAATTATCTAAATCACATGATTTTATCAGAAATAATAAAATTAGGGAAAGGTGTCGCGGGACCGAGCACCAGCCGGCCATGCCTTGGCAGTGGCCGGTCCCACACCTCACGTCTCCATTATTTTATTATTTCTCTCAAATTATGAAAATTCCTTGATTTTATGAATTTTCCCTAAAATCATGAAAATTACCTAATTTCATGTACTTTTATCTAAATCACATGATTTTATCAAAAAATAATAAAATTATGGAAAGGTGTCGCGGGACCGCCGGTCGGCCGGTCATGCCTTAACCGTGGCCGGTCCCACACCTCACGTCCCATTATTTTATTATTCCTTCTCAAATTATGAAAATTCCTTGATTTTATGAATTTTCCCTAAAATTACCTAATTTCATGTATTTTCTCTAAAATCATGGAAAATATTAAAAAATTAGGAAAAACTTGTGGGACCGGGCTCTAGCCAGCCGGCCATGCCCTAGCCGGTCCCACACGCCCATTATTTTATTATTATTTGGTGTTTTGTTTCCTGATTTCATGTAAACTCCATGATTTCAACAAAATATCTTGGTTTTCAACAAATCCCTTTGATTTTATGAAAATTATCTAAAATCATCAAAATTATATAAAATTGGGAAGAGTGCCTTGGGACCCGCGCCCATTGGCCGGCCGGCCATGCCACGGCCATTGCCGGTCCCACACTCCCATTCCCTATTTTATATTTTAATTTATGTCTCTCATCTCATGGAAGTTCCCTAATTTCGCCAAACTCTCCAGTTTCATGGAATTTCCCTTAAATCAGAGAAAAATACATAAAATCACATAAAACTGGGAAAAACATGTGGGACCGCGTGTCATCCGGCCGACCATGCCCTAGAAGTGGCCGGTACCATACCTTGTGATTCCTTGTTTATTTATTATTTTCATCATCTCATGTATTTTTCCCAGTTTCAGCAAAACCATGGATTTTTTCATATTTTCTCCAAATGTTGCTCAAACGTGCATCAGAAAATATCAAAATTCTCAGGACTGAAGCACGGATACTATGATGACACGGGAACATCCCCTTGACCGACCAAGAGTGACCCTGAGGCTTGCAAACAGCTGGTCCCGCATGTTTTAATGATTTTAAACTAATTTGCTTAGTTGCTCATATTAGGTTCGAACTCTTTCCAAACAATTGGAAGTTCGCTCAAACGACCATCTACTGGACGCACGACCATCAAGATCCGATCTCATGACCTCTTGGTCGACCCCTCATATTTTCTACATCAGGTTTTATGATTTGTTGCTCACACGAGCATTATTTCAGTAAATGATTAAATCAACATTTAATCATTCTTTCACCAACTGGTCCTCAAGAGACTTTGGTATTTTTGCTCATTCGAGAATTTGGGCGTTATATGGTGAACTCGTCATCCCATGTAGCCGGTCCCGTGTTGATTTGCAATAAATCATCATTTCGGTAAAATTAGGATTTTGAATCCAGAGCTCTGCAGAAACGTGATTCTGTGCAGATTTGAACACTCTGATAATTTTATGTTGATTCCATGATTGATATTCATATTTATTTTGCTCGACTCAGCAGTCAGTAACTTCAATTAACATTTTATTTGGTCCAGCTACCAATAATTCATCAAAAGAACAATATTTGTTCAAACTAGCAATATTTGCTCGAACTAGCAATATTCGCTTGAACCGGCAATATTTAGTCAATTAGCAATATTCGCTCAGACTAGCAATATTTGCTCAAATCAAAGAATATTGGTTCAACTATCAATATTCAACAATTTATCAACACAGTTTTGCTCGTCTTAGGTTATGATGATACCTCGTCTCAGCAGACACATTAAATTCATGAGTTTCGAAACATTTGCTAATCATGTTCAACTCAGCAATACATGGACTCATCGTCCCATAAAGTCAGCAACTGACTCCACAATCACGAGATTTCAATCGTGTCACATGGGGGGATACTAAGTAGGGTTTTGGTCTAGCGGTCTACGACATGTATGTTCACCCATGATGAGAATGTGAGCAAGTCGTGCAATCAGTTGGAAGAGTCAGCAAAGTAGTGGGTGGAAATTTAACCAAGTCCCTGCACGATGAGTAATTGGTTTTAACATGATTTCCCCATTTCCCATTCTCTGATTCCAGCAACTGTCACACTTCATGGGATCATGGTGTTTTTAACTCCGGCATTATAAAATGTCCCTGAATCCTTATTGAAAAGACAGAAGTTTTCGAACACTCGAACAACATTCGCCAAGACGAGCAATTTCTCATCAAAGTTCATACAGACAATCTTTCGTCTACACGAACTCACAGAAATTTCTCTCAATTGAGCAAAATTCAATCATTCAGAGCATTTTCACGCTGAATTCACAACACACTTACAATCTCAGATCACCATTGACCTCACGTATTTCTCAGCTTCCCTCCTACAGATCAACCCATCCTCTCTTGTGACCGAATTGACTCTGGAACGGCCATTGTTCTTGGTTTAGGTCGGGATCTTACAGATTGATCTCTTGAACTTAAAGCACTCCCTTCTTGCAGTGCATCTGTGTGAGGTTCAACATTTCGCTCGGTTCAAGGAGTCTCCACACGGTCGACTCTTCAATTCCGTAAAAACCAGCAAATTGTTTTTCCCCACTCACAGATTGGAGACCACAGTGGGAGATTAATCTCTCGGTTGCAATCTCACGATTTCACAAGATGGCTGGTCTTAGGTCTGGGTTAGTCACAGGTTCCAACACAAACGACGCTAGTACTAGCAACAACAACAATGACAATCAGAATATCCCGGAAACGATTCCGGCCTCCAACACTGACGGTGGTGACATTACTCCTCCTCACGCTGAAAGTCATCCCCTGTTCGGTCGACACCCTGAAGAAGTCATAGGAAATCCACCACCTACCATTGCTGATCTTATCAAAGCGTAGGAGACTCTTGCAAAGAATCAGACTGACATGGCTGTTACACAGAAGGAGCTGTGTAATTATCTCAAAACTCTTACTGATAAGATGTCAGAGAAGACTCAAAAAAAGGAAAAAGAGAAAGAGAAATCCTCAGACGCTGATCCTGAGGTGATTCCAATTCATACAGTAAATGATGACGAAGTCGGCAAAGCTGCAGGCGATTCATCAGCTAAAGAGCCGTCAAATTTCATTACTCGAGAAGACTTGGAGCGTCTCCTAGAGAACCGTGTAAAGGGTAGTTTATCACACGTCCATCGTCACCAACCTCCTTATCCTGCTGCCACACAGAGGATTCCTCTTCCTAAAGGTTACATTTCCCCAACTTTTACTCTGTATGACGGAACTGGAAATGCTCGAGAACACGTCTCTCGTTTCCTCGAAGCCTTGGGAGAGCATGAACATAACCATGTTTTTCGTCTCAAGGAGTTTTCAAAATCCTTAAAAGGCAGAGCATACACCTGGTACAACAACATCGCACCGGGGACTATCAACAATTGGGGAGAAATGATCAACGCCTTCTACAGGAAGTACTTTTTCGTGTCAGATCAAGTTACTCTCTCTGATCTTGGAAGAATGTTCTAGAGGGTCAGTGAGAATCCCAATGATTATGTGAAAAGATTCAGAGTCCAGGCCCTGGACTGTCATGACCCAAATGTCACAGAGCAACAGCTGGTAGATTTGTGTATCAACGGCATGCTCCCAGTTTACAGAGCTCTACTGGAGAATCTTCGATTCCAGACTTTCTCAGAGCTTCACGAAGCCGCGAAGATATCGGCAACCACTGCACCTGCTCTATTGGAAAAAGCAAAATCTACAAAGACTGAAGAATCACGAGACACTCGAGGAAGCAGACGCATGACCAAGAAGCAGTAAAACCTCCATCCTTCTACAAACACTGTTGCAGAAGATGGAAAGACAAACCGCCGTGCAAAGATACCTCAGCTCCTTCAAAAGAACAAAGGAAGGATAAGCAAGATGCACAAGCCTCTGACCAACGCCCAAGAGTTCCTGATCAAGAAGCACCTGACTTTCCTTTTTCCATTAAAGAGGTGACTTCCACAGGTTCGTCAATCATCCTACAAGCGACTGCGGAGTTTTGAAGCACATTTTCAAAAAGAAGGTTGATCCAAAATAGCTTCAACTGGGGACTGAAGGAGTACACAAGAATCTTCTCCAAGTCAGAATCTTTACACTCTCTAAACAACCTATCAAAGAGGCAGTTCAATCCTTGGTCGAACTTGAATTGTTTTATCTGTCGAAGGCACAAAGGAAATACATGTTCACAGTACTGAACCACATCGTGTCAATAAGTCCATTCTGAAAATACTTCTTGAGCCTCCAGCCACAGACCAAGAGATGTACGACTGGGGACTGCTTACCACGATCAATCTCAGAAGAAACAAATTTGGAAGAACGTTGATCGATGCTGACACCGCCATCAACAATATTCCACTGAAAACCATCGGATTCACATGCTCGACAAGAAGATACTCATGCTCCATCTCAATCAGAGACCTTGAAGGAGCACTCGGAAATACTTATGGCTACATCATTCTCAAAGTAAACATAAGTTCAAGCTGGACATAAACCAAGTTTCACATAATCAGGAAATGACATGTCCTTCAAATGAGCGTGGATCCACGCTAAAAAGATGGATACTTACAAAGCGCCTTTGGTTTCACATCTCTCCAAAGATCCAGAAGATTTGACGGACATTCCATCATCGGAGAACTTGGAGGAATTTCGAACTTTGGCGGGATTGAAGCAAGAACCTGCAAAAGATGCATGGACATTCATCAAGAGGTTCCGCACTCAGGCAAGTCTCATTTTATGTCGATGTCATTTATTTCCCCACATGTTATCCAAGCATGGGGACTTAATTATGCTAGCAACTCTACAAGACGTTATGAATGGTAGCTTCACCGCATTAGTATTTTATCAAGTGGTTGAATCTGACGTTTCTCCGAATCAAGCATTGAAACATTCATTACTGACGTCCAAGCATGGCAAAGAACACTTTGGGCGTTTCTTCTGCAAGTCCATGTGTTCCACAAAATCAGAAAGCTCTGATGTCTGCACAAGTGTCGAATCCCACTACTGTAACGAAAGGGATGCTGAATGAACAGAAAATACTCCAGGGCCGAGATGATCAAACCCCTAAGACATTCGATGCTTAAGTAATATACGCTTCAACGCTCAAGCATCTAAAAGACCATCAAATTTTACTCCCAATCAAAGAGTAGAACTTTAGCACAAATATCTCGACGGTGATACATTGATTCAACACCAGCACAATCAAAGTGTAACTAAACTACAATTGATAAGTCTTTATTATCCCATGATAAGACTTCTGAAGCATATGCAATATCATTCATGCATGGATGGCACTAAATCCTTCAATATACACTGGGCAACCTGAGGTGATTCCGTGAAACTTCATCAACGTGATTTCTCTACATCACAACCCCCTGCATGATTGAGGAACTTTCTCTCTTCACCAATCATATCCAGTATGAAAACAGCTGATGCTATCTACCGTAACAATGTCGACTCACTGACAAATCTAGTTCATGGTAAAGTTATGCTTTCAGGAGCATTCAGGTTGAACTCTCAGTACACCTTCATCTTACGGACGCTCAACTTGTCAACTAGTTCGTGAATGTAAAAGGCTCACTGGATGAAGGAGCAAAGATTATATCTATAATCATGATTCTAGCCTTTTCTGTGTTTGGAGCAACTTCAACCATGGTATCAGCATCAACAATAATCTCTAGAGGAACACAATCCATGATCTCAGCATCGAAAAAGATTTCTGGAGTGTAATCATTCATGGTTTCAGCACCAACAACGGTCTCAGGAGCAACATCCTCAGGGATTCATCAACTAATCATTCTCTGAAGTGTTACATATGAAGCGGACTTCTCTAAGAACCAATGATTCATATAAAGATGTGTAGACCTAATAACATGCTCACATGAATGTCTTCCCAAAGCTGGCACGACTGGGGGGCATAATCCAGAGTCTTCTACAAGATGTTCTCATCACCTTTACAAATGAGATGCAACACACTTCAGGCCATGGGTTTGCAAAAAACGTACCAATGGGTGAGGAATGGGACAATGCTTCCTCAACGAAAGATGTTCGTCTATGTCTCTTCTACAACATACCAAAAGGGTGCATCAATCGGACATACGAGATGAAAGATATGGCATTTACCGTCAGGTCTACGAAATCTGAAAAATTTGTATGGGATTACAAATTACAAATGTGCACGCTTCGTTGGATGACCTCTACAACTCCAAATTGAGTCATTCTTGTCTCATTAGACAACTCAGTCTCTTAGCTTCAAAATTTGGGGTCAAGCATCAAATTCCAACGTCGTATGAGGTTCCTACAGCTTCCAGAGCGTATAACATGCAAGCAGCAATTCTTAGACGGGATTCATAACTTCCACAGTCGTTCGGTGTCCACCAGGTCTTTTTGCTAAGTCCATCAAGTTTTACAGTCCAAGACTCGTGACACCAGACTCTCATGTGCTAATCATTCATCATAAAAGCAATGCTACCACCGGGACATGAAACCATGGTCATTACATCATCCCGTCTCGAGAGCAACCTCAGCTACGGTCTCGTGACCAGGGTTTCAGAAGTGATGTTCTACGACTGACAGAAGCAAGATGGCGCTGCAAGCACCATGCTCATGTATCAATCAAAGTGTCCTGATCTCAAAGGAATCAATGACATTAAAAGCCTCCACCAACCGTTCAAGACACAAGCGAATGGTCTAAAGACACAACATGAATGTTTTACAACAAGCTCGTCTGAGATGATTTTACACTGCCCTGTACAAACCTACGAGATGGGAGCAATTGGTGAAGGATTTGTGGATGGGTCGTACACCATTGTCTTCGTATGGATGTCCTCTTCAACATACCCAAAATTCACAGCAATTGAAGAAACGAGCGAAGAGTTGTGGCCAAAACATTGGACTACATGTCAGCTGAAAATTTTCTGAAGGTCTCCTGGAAGTTTACTGTTTCGTCGATTTCGGATCCAAACATGCTCGGAACCCAAAAAGTTTCTTTTCTAAAGTCTGTAAATTTCCTGGGCATGAGGATACATGTGTAGACTGCGAAAATCCAACATCGAACGAAGATTCTACAACAATTTCAATGAAGACCTAATTTCTGAATTTTCTGATGACGAAATATGGCGAAATTCTTCGTTCATCCACATCTAAATCAGGAGCTACACCATCAACACAAAGCCGAACTTCATCTTCAGCCGATAGTCTCATTTGCTGAAGTCGGCGGTGCATATGTTGATAAGGGACGACTCACAGATGATCTAAAGACATACAAAGTACCAACTTTCCAGCGTCTCGAAAGGTTGATTCATCCCAGGATGAACATCTGCAAACGTCATCATGTTTGACTTGATATTTCTGGAGTGTTCACCGGAAGATCCAGAAGGGTGGTTGTAACCAGAAGTCACCACTATCTGAGGCGAAATACACGGAGTCATGAATATACCAACAACAAGCACGCGCTGAACGGTAACAATCCAACTCTTACCTATTTAGAATTTCACTAGCTGTAGTGATTATAACGTCAAAATTTCGAAAATTTGCTCGTTCCTTCAAACCTGCAAAGTCGAGCAAAATTCATTATTCAAAATCATGACTTGATTTTCATCAAACCGTGAACCACCCACGTGAATTTTAACATTCACTGGTTTTTCAAAAATTGGACAGACGTCCATTTTACAATTGTGAAAACTCACATACAGACATTATTTCCGCATATATAATTGTCTACTTTCAACAGTTGTTTAAAATCAAAACATGATTTTACAAAATATATAAATATTTAACGTGAAACTCACGTAAATTTGAAAAAAAGATGTCTATATATTTTACTCCCTCGCACGAGCATCTGTCTTTGAAGCGAGAGTATATTTTCAAATATTTCTGAAAGCTCGAAGATAAAATTTTCCTGAAAGCTCATAAACAAAATTTTATTACTAACAGACGCAATGTCTATTAAAAAAAACTTTTCTCTCGTACGAGCATTCACCTTTGAAACGAGAGTTTATTCCACTTTGTGAAATCTCACATATTTCAAAAAAATAAAAAAAATATTGTTTTTCGTGAAAGCTCATAGACAAAATTTTATCATTAGACTCAGGTCTATCTTGTTTGTTTCTTAAACTAACGAACGAACGTCCGCGGATTCCCTTTCTTGGTTCCGGACCCGTGAATCCTAAATCGACCAAGGTTCCACCATCGAATCAGCGGTTCTACACCAATTTATGCTCACTGGGGTTCCGCTTAAACCACGGTTTGCTCATTCAGTCGAAATCCGGTAATGTCTTATCTTTTATGACTAAATTCAATTACTTATTTTTGTTTGTACCTGGAAAATCACCATTCAATGCTAACTGAGGAACATGATTGTTCCTCACTAAGCAGGGGACTTAATGTAGATGATGGATTTTCGACAAAGGGTAAAATTATAAAAGTATGCTCCGTATCCGGCAATCGGATGAGTATTGAGGCTCATGTCTCTCAATAAAGAATGAAATCTCATGCCATAAAACCTCTGATTGAGAAAGTTCTCTCAGAGAAGATATGGATGTGTAGTCTCTCAGCTGAGACCACGGCACATCTCATGAATACTGAGCAATTTCAGTAATTACTCCGGATCCGGAAATCGGATGAGTATTGAGGCTCATGTCTCTCAATAAAGCATGAAAGATCATGCCATAAAACCTCTGATTGAGAAAGTTCTCTCAGAGAAAATGTGGATGTGTAGTCTCTCAGCTGAGACCACGACACATCTCATGAATACTGAGCAATTTCAGTAATTACTCCGGATCCGGCAATCAGATGAGTATTGAGACTCATGTCTCTAAGCATGAAAGCTCATGCCATAAAATCTATGACTGAGAAGGCCGTCTCTCAGAGTACATGTAGATGTGTAGTCTCTCAGCTGAGGCCACGGCACATCTCATGAATACTGAGCAATTTCAGTAATTACTCCGGATCCGGAAATCGGATGAGTATCGAGACTTATGTCTCTATGCATGAAAGCTCATGCCACCTCTGATGGAGAAAGTCTCTCAGGGAAGATAAAGATGTGTAGTCTCTCATCTGAGGCCACGGAACATCTCATACTGTATAGAATCGAAAGATTGGGCGGCTCCTAGACAGCATGTCTGCTAGTATAGAGCGACAACGTCTTCGGGATGTAACCAGGTTTTCCCCGACTATGCAAGAGGAATATGACACTCCAGCAAGTTCATATTGCTCAACCCTCAGATAATTAATGCTCCTACATAGCATGTCTGCTAGTATATAGCGACAACGTCTTCGGGATGTAACCAGGTTTTCCCCGACTATGCAAGAGGAATATGACACTCCAGCAAGTTCATATTGCTCAACCCTCAGATAATTAATGATCCTAGACATAAATCCCTTCTAGTATAGAGCCAGCAATTAATTATCTTAAATCGTCTGAATGCCCAACAATATTCTACGATCCATCGTCTGAATATACAACAATATTCTACGAGTCGTCAATTAATCGCCTGAATATTCAGCAATATTCTACGATTCCTCGTTATATTTCGTTACTTCAATCTGTGGTTCTTCCCAGCAGAATTCCACAGGCTAGTAATAAATATTCAACGGAACAGGCATCTGAGCATCGAATAAGCCCTGACAAAAATGGTGCAAGTGTAATTAGCAGGTAATGCACAGACCAGCATTTTGAATGCATGAACGAGCATTTCAAAAATGTGAACGAACGAGGAACCTATGCAAAATAGGAAGGGAAAATAATAACAATAAAATATTAAACAAAAGCGCCAGAGGACTAGGCTCACCAGCCAGCCAGTCATTCCGTGACTAGTCCCGCGCCAATTTTAGATTTTACCATATTTTTACTATTTTCACGATCTCATGAAAATCCTCTCGTTCGAGCAAATTTCCTTTATTTCAAAGAAATTATCTAAATCACATGATTTTATCAGAAATAATAAAATTAGGGAAAGGTGTCGCGGGACCGAGCACCAGCCGGCCATGCCTTGGCCGTGGCCGGTCCCACACCTCACGTCTCTATTATTTTATTATTTCTCTCAAATTATGAAAATTCCTTGATTTTATGAATTTTCCTTAAAATCATGAAAATTACCTAATTTCATGTACTTTTATCTAAATCACATGATTTTATCAAAAAATAATAAAATTATGGAAAGGTGTCGCGGGACCGCGGCCGGCCGGTCATTCCTTGGCCGTGGCCGGTCCCACACCTCACGTCCCATTATTTTATTATTCCTTCTCAAATTATGAAAATTCCTTGATTTTATGAATTTTCCCTAAAATTACCTAATTTCATGTATTTTCTCTAAAATCATGGAAAATATTAAAAAATTAGGAAAAACTTGTGGGATCGGGCTCTAACCGGCCGGTCATGTCCTAGTCGGTCCCACACACCCATTATTTTATTATTATTTGGTGTTTTTTTTCCTGATTTCATGTAAACTCCCTGATTTAAACAAAATATCTTGGTTTTCAACAAATCCCTTTGATTTTATGAAAATTATCTAAAATCATCAAAATTACATAAAATTGGGAAGAGTGCCTTGGGACCCGCGCCGATTGGCCGGCCGGCCATGCCACGGCCATTGCCGGTCCCACATTCCCATTCCCTATTTTATATTTTAATTTATGTCTCTCATCTCATGGAAGTTCCCTAATTTCGCCAAACTCTCCAGTTTCATGGAATTTCCCTAAAGACATACAAAGTACTAGCCGTGGACAGTCCCACACCTCGTGATTCCTTGTTTATTTATTATTTTCATCATCTCATGTATTTTTCCCAGTTTCAGCAAAACCATGGATTTTTTCATATTTTCTCCAAATGTTGCTCAAACGTGCATCAGAAAATATCAAAATTCTCAGGACTGAAGCACGGACACTATGGTGACACGGGCATATCCCCTGGACCGACCAAGGGTGACCCTGAGGCTTGCAAACATCTGGTCCCGCATGTTTTAATGATTTTAAACTAATTTGCTCAGTTGCTCATATTAGGTTCGAACTCTTTCCAAATAATTGGAAGTTCGCTCAAACGACCATCTACTGGTCGCACGACCATCAAGATCCGGTCTCATGACCTCTTGGTCGGCCCCTAATATTTTCTATATCAGGTTTTATGATTTGTTGCTCACACGAGCATTATTTCAGTAAATGATTAAATCAACATTTAATCATTCTTTCACCAACTGGTCCTCAAGAGACTTTGGTATTTTTGCTCATTCGAGCATTTGGGCGTTATATGGTGAACCCGTCATCCCATGTAGTCGGACCCGTGTTGATTTGCAATAAGTCATCATTTCGGTAAAATTAGGGTATTGAATCCAGAGCTCCGAAGAAACGTGATTCTGTGCAGATTCGAACACTCTGATAATTTTATCTTGATTCCATGATTGATATTCATATTTATTTTGCTCGACTCAGCAGTCAGTAACTTAAATTAACATTTTATTTGGTCCAGCTACCAACAATTCATCAAAAGAACAATATTTATTCAAACTAGCAATATTTGCTCGAACTAGCAATATTCGCTCGAACCGGCAATATTCGCTCGAACCGGAAATATTTACTCAATTAGCAATATTCGCTCAGACTAGCAATATTTGCTCAAATCAAAGAATATTGGTTCAACTATCAATATTTAACAATTTAGCAACACAGTTTTGCTCGTCTTAGGTTATGATGATACCTCGTCTCAGCAGACACATTAAATTCATGAGTTTCGAAACATTTGCTAATCATGTTCAACTCAGCAATACATGGACTCATCGTCCCATAAAGTCAGCAACTGACTCCACAATCACGAGATTTCAATCGTGTCACATGGGGGAATACTAACTAGGGTTTTGGTCTGGCGGTCTACGACACGTGTGTTCACCCAGGATGAGAATGTGAGCAAGTCGTGCAATCAGTTGGAAGAGTCAGCAAAGTAGTGGGTGGAAAGTTAACCAAGTCTCTGCACGATGAGTAATTGGTTTTAACATGATTTCCCCATTTCCCATTCTCTGATTCCAGCAACTGTCACACTTCATGGGATTATGGTGTTTTCAACTCCGGCATTATAAAATGTCCCTGAATCCTTATTGAAAAGACAGAAGTTTTCGAACACTCGAACAACATTCGCCAAGACGAGCAATTTCTCATCAAAGTTCATACAGACAATCTTTCGTCTACACGAACTCACAGAAATTACTCTCAATTGAGCAAAATTCAATCATTCAGAGCATTTTCAAGCTGAATTCACAACACACTTACAATCTCAGATCACCATTAATCTCACGTATTTCTCAGCTTCCCTCCTACAGATCAACCCAACCTCTCTTGTAACCGAATTGACTCTGGAACGACCATTGTTCTTGGTTTAGGCCGGGGTCTTACAGATTGATCTCTTGAACTTAAAGCACTCCCTTCTTACAATGCATCTGTGTGAGGTTCAACATTTCGCTCGGTTCAAGGAGTCTCCACACAGTCGACTCTTCAATTCCGTAAAAACCAGCAAATCGTTTTTCCCCACTCACAAACAGTAAGAATTTGTTTTCTTAGAGAATCTTGAGAGTTATCATGAAGAGAGACATCACGAGTTTCAGTCATAACTGATGCACAGAACGCTAAATCATCAAGAGATGACCCTTCTTTTACCGATTTCTCCATTGAAATAAGATAGTCTTCTTTCAGATAGGAAGAAGGTATATAAGATGGGAGAAAATCAAGGAATAATTTGGTTTATGGAAACCGAAACTATTTTTCCCCAAAATAAAAGATGTCTATTATTTTTCACTAAAGAAAAAGTCATGAACATCTTGCCCAGATTTATGCTTCCTCACAATCAGAATTTTGGGAAACAAGTGAGGATGCATATTTCAACACAATCAGTGTGTCTTGAGGTGAGAATTATTCTCACCATAGTTAACAAAGACATCCTTAGGATGACTTATAAACACAATAGATTGTGTTTCCTTTTGATCTTTCTTTCTATTGAAATTGCAAGAGTTTGCAACTTCCTTTTGAGATCCCATAAAATTACCAGCCTTCAAAAACCCTATCCCCTTGTGAAGTGCCTTGATAAATTTATTTCCAAGGAAAATTGCAGTGTGGATATTTCTTCCACATGAAGAACTTGTCATATTATCAGAAAAACTAGGTTCCGATTCTTTTGGTTTTTCACCCAATTTTTCTTGTTCAGATTTTGCCTTACAGGTTTTATCTGATAGGAATTTCAAAAGGTTTTCAAGTACCAGGCTTAACCTTTTATTTTCCTTAATTCCCAACTCAAAACCCTTTTGAAGTTGATTAGACTCACAGGATTCATCACTGTTAGAGTTGGAAAGAAGTGCATTACAATCAGATATTTCTTCATTGGATTCTTCCTCCGGAATATCATCAAGAGAGGAGATATTTTCCTTGTTGCACTTCTGAGTTCTTCTTCTAGGACAATATTTTACGATATGCCCGCATCTACGGAAGCATTTACTTCATCATTACCCTTTTTATGACAAAACGATAATGTATCAGGAAAATATTTATCAATAGATAATATGTCCTTAATTCGTTGCGCTAGAAGCACAATAGTTAAGTCAAGCTCTTTTTCAACAGGTATCTTGTCTTCTTGGGAACGTTTCTCAGTTTGATTCTTCAGCAGAATTTCTCTATCAAAGATCTTTAACTTTCCTACAAGAGAGCTTCGAGAAAGTATAGAAAGATCATTTCCTTCTATTATGGCATGTTTCTTAGACTCGTATCTGGATGGTAACGATCTGAGAATTTTGCATACTATTTCCTTTTCAGGTATGACCTTTCCAAGGAAAAAAAGATGCATTAACAATCTCAGAAAGTTTAGAGTTAAACTCCTCGAAAGTATCGTTATCATCCATTTTGAGGTGTTCCCATTCAGATGAAAGGGAAAGAAGTCTAGCTTCTATTTCAGAATCATCTCCCTAGAATACAGTCTCAAGAATATCCCATGCTTCTTTATAAGTTCTACAAGTCAGCACATTATGTAGAAGGTCATGACTAACTACGTGTATAATGGCATTCAAACCATCAGAATTTTGTTTTGCAAGAATCCTTTCTTCATGAGTATAAAACGCCAAATGTTTGAACTTTGTTTCTGAATAATCAATTGGTTGTTGATATCCGTCTTCGATTAATAACCAAGTATTAAAATCTCGGGATTGAAGAAAAGCTTTCATAGCAGATTTCCATAATGGGTAGTTTGTCCCATTAAATCTTGGTGGTACGTTAACTGAATCACTCATTAGATTCATTTTCTTATAGGTTGGATCGTACCAAAAACAAATTGTTAGATCTTTTCGTGTTTGCCTGCTCTGATACCAATTGAAAAGACGAGGGTACCCAAATACACCACAATCTCAAACTTTTGATCACAACCTATACAAGACCCATTGTGTATAAACCTCTTGGAGCAACAATCACTAAAGGAATATTTCAACACAGCGTCCACTTGAAATAGGGTTACTCCTAACTGGCCTAACACGTGAATAATTATATCATACAAGTGGAGAAATCCAATACACTTTGTGTGATCGTCTATGGATGTGAATCGAGACAATAAAACAACAAAGTGTTCACTTGATAAAGGTACGGTAAAGACCTAAACCAATAGGATTGATATCAAGTGCCATGTTAACGTACAAAGTGCAATTTACTTTAATTATAATAAAACAATTATAATATGGAAATATAAAGTAAATGGCACAACAATATTTTGTTAACGAGGAAGCCGCAAATGCAGAAAAACCCTGGGACCTTGTCCAGAATTGAATACTCTCAGGATTAATCCGCTATACAAAATCAAACCAACTTCGTATAGTTGATACCAAGCAACTAAACTTATAGTTCCCCTAGTTCCGTTTGTATTCCCACGCCTCCAACTTGTAATAAGTCACGTACTTGGAACAATTCCTTTGGTTCGTTTTCCAAACAGTAAAGCAACAACAAATCTGTTTGGTAACAACTCTTTTCAACCAAGTGATGTGAGTTCGACAAAAGTCTCTTCCGTTTATCCCAATAAACTCATTTGTCAGGTCTTTAGATCCATCTAACGACAACTACCAAAGTAATTGTAAAGATTTTGCAATCAATACTTTGAATCATAAATAATTGTATTGATGCCGATCTACACAACTAATCAATCCAATCTATCATAAGGATAAACCGATTATAGTAGGATCCTCTTTAACCGAAACAAGTATTGTGAACACCAAAGATTATGAACCCAAATCAGAAATCTTCTTCATCTTCAAATCTTCTTAGATCTTCAATAAACACCTGCACACAATCAACTTGAAACTCTTGTGATCAATCACGCACAGAACGAAATATGTTAACAATGGATTATCACAAGACGTCTTTAGATCTACAAACAGTCTAAAGATCCTCGTCGAAACTTCGATCTAGTTTGAGAGAATCTTATATCAGAAGACAAGATTCTCAAGCATAAACAATCTAGGTGCAATCAAAGTTCAACAACCGTTAGTCAATCAAATCAATCGAAAACTAATAATAAACCGCAATTATCTAGTTTCCCACCAACGGTACTAATAGAGCTTCTCAATCCCAAAGAAGTCTTTAAACCGAGCGGTCGTAAGAGATTTCGCCTAATTAGGTTACTTTCCTCTCCGAATAGGCGGCTCCACTAGTAACAACACAACTAGGTAGTTTTGCTGGCTCTGAGGATTAGTTTGCTCGAAATGCAAACTTTGATATTTATAGACAAAGGAAGTTTGGACACCAAGGAATTTCCAAAACCGAAAATATTCTCAAGATATGCAATATATTTCCAAATTCGGTTTCCATAATTCTTGGAAATGCTTTGTCCAAACATTGACCGAAAATTTCTTAGAAAATCTCCAACTAGTAAATGCACATTACTAATTTTCATTTTCCAAAAATAAAATTAAAAACCTTAATTAAAAGATTCTCAATTTATTTTTCGATCCAGGATTTTCCTTTAGCTATTAAGGAATACCTTTGAACAATAAAAGATAAGCGTTATTGCATATGTTCAAAGTATGTCGACATATTTACTTTGTAAGTCCTCTTTCATACTTACAATCTTGAAACCGATTTTCCACACTTCCAAACAAGTTTAGAATTGGTTCATCTGACTTTCAAGCACTATGTGATTGATCAAGAACACTCAATCACCAAACATGGGTTTCACGGTTCTACCAAAACAAGTTTCGGTTCTACGTCAATGTGAGTACTGGATTTAGTCACACTAGCTTTCCAAAAATTCGGTTGACTAGGTACTAGGATCGGTTCCCACATATATATGGTATCCAACTTGTATATGTTGCACATGTCCATAGGATCCGTTCCCAATGTCTAAAATTGTGTTGCACATGTTCATAGGATTGGTTCCCAATATCTAGAAACTTGCTACACCTCATAAAATGATTGATTCCCCTTTTTGATCAGTTGCACCTCTTACTAGGATCGGTTCCCCTAAGCCTAGAGTTGGTCATACCAATTACAACAAATCGATCATACCATCTCAGGTGATTACTTAAAATCGGTTTCACTAATAAAAGTCATACCAATACAAAAGTTAGGCCTTTATGAATAGTTTTACCAAGAACATAAACAAGTCATGAGCGGTTATACTAATCACACATATTGGTAGTTCAAAAGATATGCAAAGGATAACAATATCAATAAGCCTTGTGATTTCCCTTTCGATTCACAAAACAAGTTTATGAATTTACTTCCTTTAAACGAATGTAAAACATTGCTTCCTAGGATGAAATCTTCACCTCATACCCATACATAATCACAATAGCATTCAAACGATTATGTCGATGTCTTATATACAAAGTTTAACGGTTAAGCAATAAACCTCGTGTTGTATTCCTTAATACTATGTCTAACTAGAGTATAATCATTTATGCTTCGCAATTATGTTTTCAATATGCACGACTTGAAAGATACGTTAGGGAATGAAATAATTCAAGTAAAATATCACTAACCTCAAGTGGAAGGATGATGTTGTCATTGTAGATCCTTACTTCTTCACTTATTCAAGTCTTCGTAATACTTGTAATGTCTCATATCCTAATACTTTCAAGCTAACCTATACGAAGTTGACTCTAGTACATAATCAACCGACTCTTTAAATGAGTTTTGGTTTACTAAAATATGACAACCAAACTTGACATACCGGCACTTGGTGGGTTCAACCGAGCTATGCTCTAACAATCTCCCCCTTTGTCAATTTTAGTGACAAAACTCTTACATCATATGGATAAACAAATTACAAGAATTCATTACACATACGTTTGATTCCTGAATTTAACAGCACAATAACCTGTATACATTCAATCCATAAATGTCGTTGTTGACATTATAATAACAAAGCTAATACTCCCCTCTAAAGGTAAGATAGGTAGATTTTATCAATCCGCACGTCTTTGTTATTCCTTTGTAGTCCATATAACTACAAGTATCATATGATATGCTACTCTCCCTTAGTCTATGCTTACTCTTTCTTTAGATAAACTTTTAAGCACCAATGTCCTTTCCTTTAGTGATACCAATCAATATCAATACCAATATCACTTGTTTACTCCATATATTTCTCCCCCTTTTTGTCATAAAATGACAAAGGTACGAGAAAATAAAGGACAAACCGAAAGGATCTTCCAAATCTCACAAGACTTGCAAACTTATAGAGTTAAGCACGAGGGTTCCACACACCATTTTTGATAACTAATCTTAAAACCGAAACTACAAAGTAATTTTGTTTTGATATGATATCAAGGAAACAGCCCGAAGCAATTTTCCCTAATAGTTTAGCAAACCAAAAATCGACTAAGCACCTTAGTCCCTTTGCTAAACCGATTGTACAAATACAATCGCTTGTTCGATAAGACCAAAATAAATATAACTCTATTTTTCTCATCAGGTTCTAATTATCCATATAACTTAGACCTTTCTCTTTTAAACAAGACAAGTACTAGGTAACTTAACTAGCATTTATTGTTAAGGGATTCGATTAGACTTGAATAACCGAAACCTCCACTTTGATAAGTCTAACTAAGATCAGAATTAACTTAATTTCTTTTATCCGGAATCGAATTGGACTAAACAATTTATCCCGAAAACCTTTTCTTTCGTTAAGCCATAAACAATTCATACAAACCAAATAAATCAACTTGCATAATTATTTACCTCAACCGGAAGAAATTGAAACAACATAGACATTAAAGTACCGAAATTGCACCGAAATTTTATAAGCCTAAACGATTGATACCAAACAATAAAGCAAGATAACAATAGTTTTTCTTAACCGGAAACAATTGAATCACACACACATCCATACACAAATAATGGAATAAAACATTAATTGTACCGAAATTTTGTTAAGCAAAAGCAATAATCATATGCAATAAACTTAGGCTTTTCTTAAACAGGAAAACGATTAACTAACAAAGTCGTTACCTCAAATTTTGCATCCTCTTCTCCAATATGTTTGCATCTTCTTCCAGTGAGAATTGATACCGAAATATCATTATGTTGTCATCCTTATGCAAAACAAAAGAGTAACAACAACCAACCTTTACCAGAGAAAGGTTGAAAACCGGTTTTTAACTATTGCAAGCAAAAGTTGAAAATCCCGAAACACATATGCTTTTATGCTAAACCAAACAATTCAACATATTTTGACTTTTTCACATATTGTTTCAACCAGAACCCCTCATGATCCTTTGATAAAGCCTACCAACATAGGCTAGAACTTAATCCTGCTAAACCAAAAAGTCACCCAAACCATAAGGGTTGACGACATATGAGATCGAATATCAATGTCATGAAACTGAAATCAAACATCCCATACACATACATAGCAATAAGATAAAGCATTCAAGCACATGCTATGTAAACATAAACTATCACAAGAAAAATTATAAATCAAATAATTTTATCATAATAAAATAGTTTTATTCATATTAGACCTAATAAAATCATTGAAAGAAATAAAAAATTGATGTATATTAATCTCTTTCTCAGTTCTTGTGAAGATTGCTTTCAAAAACTGGATTCAAATTCTTCCGAGCACTTCCCTTTTCAGTAGATGATTTATTCATCTCAAACAGTTGAGAATGAAGATTAGCTAGTACTTCTTTTGAATCTTTTATCATCATCTCATGATATCTAACGCAACCTTTAATAGTAAGAATCTGTTTTCTTAGAGAATCTTGAGAGTTATCATGAAGAGAGACATCATGAGTTTCAGCCATAACTGATGCACAGAGTGCTAAATCATAAAGAGATGACCCTTCTTTTACCGATTTCTCCATTGAAATAAGATAGTCTTCTTTCAGACAGGAAGAAGGTATATAAGATGGGAGAAAATCAAGGAATAATTTGGTTTATGGAAACCGAAACTATTTTTCCCAAAAATAAAAGATATCTATTATTTTTCACTAAAGAAAAAGTCATGAACAACTTGCCCAGATTTATGCTTTCTCACAATCAGAATTTTGGGCAACAAGTGAGGATGCGTATTTCATCACAATCAATGTGTCTTGAGGTGAGAATTATTCTCACCATAGTTAACAAAGACATCCTTAGGATGACTTATAAACACAATAGACCGTGTTTCCTTTTGATCTTTCTTTCTCTTGTAATTGCAAGAGTTTGCAACTTCCTTTTGAGATCCCATAAAATTACCAGCCTTCAAAAACCCAATCCCTTTGTGAAGTGCCTTTATGAATTTATTTCCAAGGAAAATTGCAGTGTGGCTATTTCTTCCACATGAAGAACTTGTCATATTATCAGAAAAACTAGGTTACGATTCTTTTGGATTTTCACCCAATTTTTCTTGTTCAGATTTTGCCTTACAGGTTTTATCTTATAGGAATATCAAAAGGTTTTCAAGTACCAAGCTTAACCTTTTATTTTCCTTAATTCCCAAGTCAAGACCCTTTTGAAGTTGATTAGACTCACAGGATTCATCACTGTTAGAATTGGAATGAAGTGCATTACAATCAGATATTTCTTCATTGGATTCTTCCTCCGGAATATCATCAAGAGCGGAGATATTTTCCTTGTTGCACTTCTGAGTTCTTCTTCTAGGACAATGTTTTACGATATGCCCGAATCTACGGAAGCATTTACTTCATCATTACCCTTTTTATGACAAAACGATAATGTATCAGGAAAATATTTATCAATAGATAAGATGTCCTTAATTCGTTGCGCTAGAAGCACAATAGTTGAGTCAAGCTCTTTGTCAACAGGTATCTTGTCTTCTTGGAAACATTTCTCAGTTTGATTCTTCAGCATAATTTCTCTATCAAAGATCTTTAACTTTCTTACAAGAGAGCTTCGAGAAAGTATAGAAAGATCATTTCCTTCTATTATGGCATGTTTCTTAGACTCGTATCTAGATGGTAACGATCTGAGAATTTTGTATACTATTTCCTTTTCAGGTATGACCTTTCCAAGGAAAAAAAGTTGCATTAAAAATCTCAGAAAGTTTACAGTTAAAGACCTCGAAAGTATCGTTATCATCCATTTTGAGGTGTTCCCATTCAGATGAAAGGGAAAGAAGTCTAGCTTCTATTTCAGAATCATCTCCCTCGAATACAGTCTCAAGAATATCCCATGCTTCTTTATAAGTTCTACAAGTCAACACATGATGTAGAAGGTCATGACTAACTACGTGTATGATGGCATTCAAACCATCAGAATTTTGTTTTGCAAGAATCCTTTCTTCATGAGTATAAAACGCCAAATGTTTGAACTTTGTTTCCGAATAATCCATTGGTTGTTGATATCCGTCTTCGATTAATAACCAAGTATTAAAATCTCGGGATTGAAGAAAAGCTTTCATAGAAGATTTCTATAATGGGTAGTTTGTCCCATTAAATCTTGGTGGTACGTTAACTGAATCACTCATTAGATTCATTTTCTTATAGGTTGGATCACACCAAACACAAATTGTTAGATCTTTTCGTGTTTTCCTGCTCTGATACCAATTGAAAAGACGAGGGTACCCAAATACACCACAATCTCAAACTTTTGATCACAACCTATACAAGACCCATTGTGTATAAACCTCTTGGAGCAACAATCACTCAAGGAATATTTCAACACAGCGTCCACTTGAAATAGGGTAAGTCCGAACTGGCCTAACACGTGAATAATTATATCAGACAAGTGGAGAAATCCAATACATTTTGTGTGATCGCCTATGGATGTGAATCGAGACAATACAACAATAAAGTTTTCACTTGATAAAGGTACGGTAATGACCGAAACCAATAGGATTCATATCAAGTTCCATGTTAATGTACAAAGTGCAATTTATTTTAATTATAATGCGGAAATATAAAGTAAATGACACAACAAGATTTTGTTAACGAGGAAACCGCAAATGCAGAAAAACCCCGGGACCTTGTCCAGAATTGAATACTCTCAGGATTAATCCGCTATACAAAATCAAACCAACTTCGTATAATTGAGACCAAGCAACTAAACCTATAGTTCACCTAGTTCCGTCTGTATTCCCACGCCTCCAACTTGTAATAAGTCACGTACTTGGAACAATTACTTTGGTTCGTATTCCAAACAGTAAAGGAACCAAAAATCTGTTTGGTAACAACTCTTTTCAACCAAGTGATGGGAGTTCGACAAAAGGCTCTTCCGTTTATCCCAATAAACTCCTTTGTCAGGTCCTTAGATCTATCTAATAACAACTACCAAAGTAATTGTAAAGATTTTTCAATCAATACTTTGAATCACAAAGAATTGTATTGATGTCGATATACACAACTAATCAATCCAATCTATCACAAGGATAGACCGATTATAGTAGGATCCTCTTTAACCGAAATTAGTATTTTGCATACCAAAGATTATGAACCCAAATCAGAAATCTTCTTCGTCTTCAAATCTTCTTAGACCTTCAATAAACACATGCACACAATCAACTTGAATATCTTGTGATCAATCACGCACAAAACGGAATCTGTTAACAATGGATTATCATAAGACGTCTTTAGATCTACAAACAGTCTAAAGATCCTCGTCGAAACTTCGATCTAGTTTGAGTGAATCTTATATCAGAAGACAAGATTCTCAAGCATAAGAAAACTAGGTGCAATCAAAGTCCAACAACCGTTACTCAATCAAATCAATCGAAAACTAATAATAAACTGCAATTATCTAGTTTCCCACCAACAGTACTAATAGAGTTTCTCAATCCCAAAGAAGTCTTTAAACCGAGCGGCCGTAAGAGATTTCGCCTAATTAGGTTACTTTCCTCTCCGAATAGGCGGCTCCACTAGTAACAACACAACTAGGTAGTTTTGCTGGCTCTGAGAATTAGTTTGCTCAAAATGCAAACTTTGATATTTATATACAAAGGAAGTTTGGACACCAAGGAATTTACAAAACCAAAAATATTCTTAAGATATGCAATATATTTCCAAATTCGGTTTCCATAATTCTTGGAAATGCTTTTACCAAACATTGACCGAAAATCTCTTAGAAAATCTCCAACTAGTAAATGCACATTACTAATTTTTATTTTCCACAAATAAAATTAATTAAAAGATTCTCAATTTATTTTTCGATCCGGGATTTTCCTTTAGCTATTAAGGAATATCTTTGAACAATAAAAGATAAGCGTTATTGCACATATTCAAAGTATGTCGACATCTTTACTTTGTAAGTCCTCTTTCATACTTACAATCTTGAAACCGATTTGCCACACTTCCAAACAAGTTTAGAATTGGTTCATCTGACTTTCAAGCACTATGTGATTGATCAAGAACACTCAATCACCAAACATGGGTTTCACGGTTCTACCAAAACATGTTTCGGTTCTACCTCCATGTGAGTACTGGACTTAGTCACACTAGATTTCCAAAAATTTGGTTGACTAGGTACTAGGATCGGTTCCCACATATATATGGTATCTAACTTGTATTTGTTGCACATGTCCATAGGATCGGTTCCCAATGTATAAAAACGTATTGCACATGTTCTTAGGATCAGTTCCGAATATCTAGAAACTTGTTGCACCTCATATAAGGATCGATTCCCCTTTGTGATCGGTTGTACCTCTTACTAGGATCGGTTCTCCTTTGCCTAGAGTTGGTCATACCAATTACAACAAATCGATCATGCCATCTCCGGTGATTACTTAAGATCGTTTTCACTAATAAAAGTCATACCAATACAAAAGTCAGGCCTTTGTGAATAGTTTTACCAAGAACATAAATAAGTCATGATCGGTCATACTAATCACACATATTGGTAGTTCAAAAGATATGAAATGAATAACAATACCAATAAGCCTAGAGATTTCCCTTTTGATTCACAAAACAAGTTTATGGAATTAGTTCTTTTAAACGAATATAAAACATTGTTTCCTAGGATGAAATCTTCACCTCATACCCATACATAATCACAATAGCATTCAAACGATTATGTCGATGTCTTATAGAAAAAGTTTAACGGTTAACCAATACACCTCGTATTGTATTCCTTAATACTATGTCTAACTAGAGTATAATCATTCATGCTTCGCAGTTATGTTTTCAATATGCACGACTTGAAACATACGTTAGGGAATGAAACAGTTCAAGTCAAATATCACTAACCTCAAGTGGAAGGATGATGTTGTCATTGTAGCTCCTTACTTCTTCACTTCTTCAAGTCTTGTAATGTCTCATATCCGAATACTTTCAAGCTAACCTATACGAAGTTGACTCTAGTACATAATCAAGCGACTCTTTAAATGAGTTTTGGTTCACTAAAATATGACAACCAAACTTGACATACCAACGCTTGGTGGGTTCAACCGAGCTATGCTCTAACAGATTCCATCATTTAAAAAATGATAATTTGGGGTTTCTTTCTTTGCGGAATTAATCACTTAAAGTATGTGAAACTTTTCCTCAAAAATCAAGTGTTAGATTATTAGTATTGGGTTTCTTTTCCTTTAATTTTTTTGTTCCAATAAATAAGGAAGAAGATGATGGAATACATATGCTTTTATCTACCCACGTACAATTAGGTTTTCACATAATTGAGTTTTAGGTGTGGGTTGTATTTAGTCATTGTCATGCAAAATTAAGAAAGAAGCTATAGTACACTTCCATATGAGTCTATCTTCACCTGTGTGTGGCATCTTCATCCTCAGAAGTTTAATAGCAATATCTAAAGCAAATAATTATTAAATGATATCGAGTTTCCATTCTTTCCTATTGTTATCAATTAGTCTTGAACCCAGAAATAATTATGGTTGTTCACTGCATTTAAATCTGAAGAGTTTGGTTAAAACCCATAATCCAATTCTCTTGCCATATATTTATATTTTCACCCTTCTCAATGTTCCAACAATTATTTTCTTTTATGAAATCAAACATTGTCTTGTATATCTCTCCAAGCCCATGAAACTGTTTTGTTTGGAGCAACATGTAATAGATTGTCTTTTGGAAAATAACTAGCTTTTAAAGCTTGACCCCAAATATTGCAGTGTCAGTGTAGACTCTCCAAGAAGCTCTAGCTAATAATGCTATATTAAGAATTTCATATCTATAAAGCCTAACCCCATGTATGTTTAGAATGATAGAACTTTCTCCAAGAAATAAAACAAATACCTTTATTATTCTTCTCCCTCCACAAAAATTGTTTTTGTATAGTGCTTAACTTATTGATAGTGCACTCAGTCATTATGAAACAAGACACGGGGTGAACTGAAATCGCATTTAGGACATGCTTGACTGTAACGGTACCCGCTTTTAATAAATTTTTCCTCCTCCAAGTTGATAGCTTAGAATGCATATTATCTACTAAATTAATGAGAAAAGACTTTGTTTTTGATCTCCTCAAAATTAATTGCATACCAAAGTATTCTATTTAACGCCCATTCTTTGGACTCTGAGTTTTCTAGGGATGATTCTGGAGAATCTATTTAGCAAATTTGCACTGAAGTGAACGCTAGATTTATTGAAGTTTATAGTTTTCTTAAAAAGCGTGCGTATAACAACCACACCCAATAATTCGTTTGACCATATGTATAGATATAATTCCGAGAGCACCAACTTAAAAGTGAGACTCAATCAAGAAATATATCAAGGAGCTTTATCTCTTTCACAATACAATCAACAAATCAAACAGATAGAAATCCGTGAGCCTGATTGATATGAGAAATAACTTGGACGGTACCAACGACCAATGCCCAAGTGTCAATCAAGTTTTATCCAACAATCAAGGTCGGATTTATCAATTATATAAACAAATATAATGCAGAAAAGAAATAACACAGACACCAGAAATTTTGTTAACGAGGAAACCGTAAATGCAGAAAAACCCCAGGATCTAGTCCAGATTTGAACACCACACTGTATTAAGCCGCTACAGACTCTAGCCTACTACAAGTTAACTTCAGACTGGAATGTAGTTGAGCCCCTAACCAAGTCTCACACCGAAGGTACAGTCGTGTTCCTTACGCCTCTAGAACCATGTCGGATTCTGCGCACTTCATTCCCCTAGATGATCTCACCCACAACTAAGAGTTGTTACAACCCAAAGTCGAAAACTTATAAACAAATATGTCTCCCACAGATATGTTTATCCTTTATTCTGTTTTTGTTCCGTCTTTTGATACAAAGATCAAGGTGAACATGAACCAACTAATAATCCGGTATTATACTCCCGAAGAGCAGCAAAGAAATATTACTCACCTCACAATAGACTAACTGATTAACATAAGAAGTTATTGTGGAATCACAAGAGTCTGAGACGAAGAACTGTTGTGATTACTTTTTATATCTTACCTATCGGAGATAAATCTCGAGTAAATCTTAGAGAAGATGAAACTCAATACAATAGAACAAGTAAGGTTAGAATACGTAACTACAAAGAAGATAGTTGGATCTGGCTTCAGGAATTCCAAATGAAGTCTTCAAGTCGTTAACCTAATATGGCTTTGGAAAAACCTAGGTTAAAGGAGAATCGACTCTAGTTTGCAACTAGGACACAAGAAAGTACCGGAATTAGGTTTTCCAGTTGCTAAAGTTCTCCCTTATATAGTCTTTCAAATCAGGGTTGCTTACAATCAAACCTAAGATATCTTAGTAACAAAGCATTCAATATTCACTGTTAGATGAACTCCTGATTTAAGACTTAAGCTAAGTCTGCTTATAAATTAAGCAATTAATCTCCATCTTAGATGGTCTTATCTTGTTACACAAAAATGAAATATACTTATATTTAGATATGGGTAAGCGTACCTAAACATGTATATTGGATTAGCTCAATAACAATTAACCGAAGTTAGCCATATGAACACTTTTGTCTTAGCCGTATTCATCTAACACTTCTAGATCAAATATGATTATCAATCAATCATAATAGATAATCAAATGAATCTAATTGTGCTTCAAATAGAGTTATTTAATTGTCTACTATCTCATAAAAATATTCATGAATAAATTGAAATAAATCGGTTTGATTCGTAATCGTACAAAATACTTATACAAGAATCAATTCATGAACATTAATCCACGGTTTGCAAAGTTAATTTGCATTCCTTAGATCATAAATATTTTAGTTCATGAGTATGCGAACAACATCTCCAGACCTTGGCCTAGTCAAGCCGTTCGCAAACTCGGTTCGCGAACAACCGTTCCGGATCCAACTCAGGTAAACCCATTCACATACTAGGTACGCAAACAAGAGTTCCGGACCTTCTCAGGTAAATCCGTTCGCATACTAGGTAGGAAAACAAGAGTTCCGGACCCGAATCATCACAATACAGTTCACATACTAGGTATACATACCGTGGTGTATCCAGACATGAGTAATCGTTCTAAACTCTCATTTTAATTATTGAAACATCCTTAGAAGACGACAATGGTAATCTCACACATACCATTAGCTTAAATTAATTTTCAAGTGATCGAATGATCAATACGAAACTTCCCGAGCTAACATTAAATGACTGTCTTACACAAATCATATAAGATGTTCAAGGTAATTTTCACATGATCATATTTTGATTTAATATTTAGTTTCGAACAAATAGATTGTTTCCAACTAAACTCGTCAAGAATATGATGAACATAGCTAAAGCAAAAAACTTCAAACACGTATTTCGAGAAATAGATAAGCGAGATAAACTCGGCTTGAAATATCAAATGTGTATAATATCTGTATAGCTATACGACTTAGTCTCACTAGAAGATAGAATATAATAGACTTCTGAGTCATAGATAAGTTTTAGTCTCCACATATCTTTTGTTGATGAAGTTCCTCCAAGATCCTCAATAGATCTTCTTCTTCTATTAGTGAATGTCGTGAAGTCTAAAGCTCAATTACACATTCTATCCTAATCCGAGACATAGCAATAAGTAGGCTAGAAATCAGGACTTACAGTTTTGATAACTAACATTGACAAACAAGCTTGAGATAGCAACACTTGCGAGTTCGACCGAGCAGTTCTCTAACATTTTCCCAGAAGTATCACTGAATATATACATCACTTATAAAAAGAAGATTATTCACATTATGCATATCCACCTTTATGAATAATAATAAGCGGACATCAACAAAGAATAAGTGTGACATAGGTGGAGCTATTCTTACAATTTTCACCCACTGGATTTTTTTCTGCTGCCCAGCCAAAAAAAGGATTCTTAAGAAATCTTCCATAACATACCAATGATGACGAGTTAAGTCGATAAATGTTCAACTTTCCTTATACCTCTAGTTGGTTTAGAAGATTGATAAAGTGAACCATTGGGAGCAATTGAGCATAACTGAAACCACTGTATTATTGATATTCTCCTAATAAAAGGACACACTCTTTTGAGAACTCCGTTTTCTTTATCACATCAACAGGAAATCTCATTCTATCCTATCAAAGGCTTTTGACATATCCAAGTTTAGAGCTAGAAACCTTTTTCTGTTTTTTTTCCTTTCTTTTTCATATATATTGTGAATTATTTCTTGAGCTCATTGGATATTATCACTTATATTGCTTCCAGAAACATAATCAACTTGAAGAGGAAAGAAAAACTTGTCTGTAACTTTTTTCATTCTAACGGTCATTAACTTTGATCTGTTTGTAAGTTGTATTAGATAAAGCAACTGGTCTTGATTCAGATGGAACCGTGGACTTTTATTTTTTGCTACTAAAGTAAGATTTATCTCATTAAGTTGTTTGAGCATAAATCCAAAACTAAAAAACTTCTTCAGCGATTCACTGGTTTACTACTTAACAATCTCTCAGTGAGATCGGAAAAACAAGGTGGAAATCCATTCGGCCCTAAAAGCGCCAATTGTCCTCGCGTAATTGGTTGAAATAAGTTTGGGTGATGGAAGCCCACTGTATGAGTGGTTATTATTCCTAAGTACTATTTTACCCTCAATATTTAAATATTTTGGGTGAGCGTCACTAACCAGTAGGTGAGGTTAACTTTTATATTTTTGGAAGGCATATCTAAAGGTCTAAATCTACTTGTAAAATCTCAAAATACCTAGAGATATATCCATTCTGCTTATTTTATAAACGCCAAACTATTAAATTAAGAAGTCAACAAAATTACAGAGGGCAATACTAGAGTAACACTCATGTCTACACTGTAGAACACTTGAGCCTTTATATTTCTATTTAGACCTTTCGAAGAGAAAGAATTAAACCCTGAATTTCTAGCTTCTTTAGCTAATTTGTTTGCATGAGAAAGAACTTTAATATGGATTATGTGATACAAAATAACAATGGTTTCTCATGAATAAATAAATTCATGGTATACTATAGGGGAGGATATGCTTTAAATTGGCCGGAATTTAGTAGTTATCACCTGGCATATTTTGGCCCCTAGGTATAACTGGGTTTTCAAAAAACAAAAACAAAATGATGTTATTATGGTAAACAATATTATTATACATATACTAATAGTATAAGGAACATTAATCACCCAAATTATACTATTATGGAAACACTGTTCTATAACCCTATGTATGATGATGAATGTTTGAGAGTTGTTTGTCTCTCATTTTGATAGGAAAAGAACACTAATATAAAAAAAAACTGGAAGTATTAAGATTACTAAATTAATTGTAATTTTTCCTTTTGATTTAATCTGTTGATTTAAAAGATTAAAAACCCACAACTAATTATGTATGATTTAAAACCCACAACCAATTGTATATGATATGGCTCATAAGATAAAACCTTTGCGATGCACAGATGCATCAATACAACGTGCATATGTTTAGTAGTAAATTAATGAACCAATCCGAGTCTGGGGAGCCCCTAAGAGATTAAAAAAGAATTACCAACAACTTTTAGGAGAAACAAAAAATTCAAGTTAGTGAATTCTTTCAAATTCATGTAGCTTGTCATTATGAAAGTTTGACAAAGTTTTCACTTATAATTTTACCAAAAAAACACATACAAAAATAACTAGAAAATAATGCGCACCTTTTACAAAGAAACCAAATATACAAACTCGGAAATTGTTGCTACCATATATGACCCACATCCTCAAAAGAACTGATGATGTCGTCTTGTTTCTTCAAGGACATTTCCATTACAATGGTGGGATATATTAAACTAACAATATCATGTTTTTCCTTTCTCCCTCCACCCATTTCATTTTAATTGCTGTATGATCTTTTTGTGGTTGACTAGTATTTAAGATAATCCTCTTCCAACTATTGCATCCCAAACCAAAAACACTATTATTAATTTTATTTTACATTTTTTTTTTGTTGTTGTAAATGATATACCTCATATATAATAGCCACTGGGCACCCAAAATTTTATTTATTTATTTTGGGTCGATAAAAAAATAATATGGGCCAAAACAAGAAACACAAGAGGCTTGATCCACTAGGAAAATAAAATAAAATAAGAAGGATACTAGTGACATCCCACTGGCAATTCTATTCTAAGGTGGTCGATGTCTTTTCATCGATTTCAAATCACTGCGTCATAAGTTACATTTTGGAACTATTTAAAATCTAAGACTTCTTATTCTTTTACTCCCTCAATCTTTAATTAACAGTCCTAATTGATTTTGTCAAAATATTAAGGAAATCCTATAAAATGTCATGACTAACCCTTGACTAGCCCTATTTCATGAGCTATCGTGCGGGTGTGCCGGCTAAGAAGGAGGTTGATTTGGGATTTCTTTCGAAAACTGACACTGCCTTGAGAACAGATGATATTCTTGTATTTAATTGGGATAATGGCCGTGACATGTGTTTGGATGTGACTGGTGTTTCTCCCTTTACTGGAGGAGGTGTACGATCCTTTTCACCGGGTCTTGCCATCAAGAATGCAGTTACTAGGAAAAATGTCAAGTACTTAGAAAAGTGCTCGTCACAAGGCTATGGGTTTGGGATACTTGCTTTTACCACCTTGGGAGAGCTTAGCGAGGACACTACAGACTTCTTGAAGCGTTTGCGCAATTATATGGCTAGCCATGATGCTAATGTTCGTGTTGGAGAGTTTCTTTTCCATATGTTAGGTGTTGTCATTCAAAAAGGGGTAGAGCTCAGCTTGTTGTTAGGCTTCCGACTAATTTCTTACAAGATGATAGTCCTTATGATTAATCTGCACTTAGATAACTGTAATAAGGAACCAAATCCTAAAAATTATATAGTAAAAATTATAAATTGGATAGTATTATTATTTTAGGAAATATTTTAAGCAAATAAAAATAAACTTATACTACGTTTATTATGGAATCCACGAATAAATAGAAGTTTTATTATGAATTTTATAATTATTCATTTATTTAAAAAAGGAATGACGATTAATACAAAGATATTGAATAGATTTTTCTTTGTATATAGTGATAATATTGCGGAGTGTGGCTCCCAAGCTTAATGTGTCTAAGATTTTGGGCTTCCAAGCCCATTTTTGCTTTGTTACATCCATAACAAGATTTTTCTTCCCATTGATCAAGTTTCTGGCTCTGCCCTTCCTGTCTATCATCAGTGGTACACCCATCACGCAACAACTTCCGGTATTGAGTTTACAAGACAGGATAGACTTTCTTTCTCCATATCCAACCTGTATGAGAATAATGTGCCCTTCAAGATTCCATTAAATCAACCTAGCTTGATCCAGAAGACCAATTAACCAAAAACACATACAATAACATGTAGCTGAATGCTGATGGAGGGCGCCCTACTCCCAAGGAAAAACAAGAACGTTGGGACAGATCCTTAGTCCGTACAAATGTTTAGTGTACATTAGTGTTTAGTGTGGCGAAATTACCCTCGGAGAAAGCAGAAGAATCTCCAGTTCTCCAGTTTTTAGAGTCATAGACCAACACGGCGTCAATGAAACAAGTGCATGTGCCTTGTTGCCGCAATCTATTCATATTAAAATAAATTCCCTTCGGCAAGACTCTCTCTCTCTCTCAAAACCTCATTCTTTCTCAATTACTCTTGACGCACACAACACACGAACATACAGGGAGAGGGAGAGGGAGAGGGAGTGTGTGTTTCGTCTCTCTTTCTCTTGATTTCTGTGTTGGTATAAGTCGAGTAAAAAGTTTGTGCAATGTCAGTACAGAAGAGATCACCTGAGAATCTAATGGAAGATTCTTATCATCATCATCAACAGCAACAAGAACGTTATGACTGCTATCAAAAACAACAGACCCTCCAACAAAATGAAGAACAAATACAAGATAGAGTGGGAGACGATGGTACGTAGCAGTAGAAGATATACGATGTATATCAAATCAGTACACGAAATCAATATCAATTTCAACCTCAATTTCAGTCTCAATCTTGAATCAAATCAAGATTCTTTACTTGTTTGAAAACAACCTTATAATCTAATTTTACTTATAACTTATTCAATATTTTTTCTCAGATTCTGATCCAACCCCTTCTTCTAGTAGCGGTGATGATAAAGATGAGTAAGTTATTATCGACGTTCTTCTTCTTCCTCTAATTATAATTTTCAGTTCGTCGCCTTCCATTTTTTTTCTCTCTTCAGGTTCTTAATCGCTGATTCGATGTTTTCATTTTGATAGTTTTCTATTTTCTGTATCGTTTTATCGTTCCAGAAACATTTGATTTCAGCTACGATATTAATTCTGTTTTGTTTTTCTTACCGTTAACGTGCGACCCAGATTTCTTCTCTTTAGTTTAGAAGAGGTCAGTAGCTATGAGGATTATGCATACAATCTGGTTTCCTGGTATTCGTTTGGATAGATCTCGTTGATTTTAGCCATCCTTTCTCACGATTCGATTATGTTTGGTGATTGATTTAAAAGTTGCATGTTCTTGATTACTCAGTCATTTGTTCCGACTTGATTTGACTATGTTCAGAGTTACAGGGCCATATGCATGTTAGGCAAATCGTTTAAGCACTGTTTGATATTTTTCTTGTGAATGTTGATTGTACTAATTCTCACAAAATTCCCCGTTTCAATCATGCTGGATCTTACATCTGGAAACTACGAATTTCGACGAGAATGTGATTGTTAATGTTATAGCTTTCTAGAGTGACGGATTTCTGAGAGCAATAGGGAAATGATGGAGTAGTTGAAGATTGGCACTTATACATGGAAGACTTTTCTGGACTTAATGATATCTATTTCCAACAAACTATGGAAATGAGTAATGTTGTCCAACATGGTCTTTCATGGAAAAACTGGCTTTTGTTTGGACATCAGAGGAGTAGGTGATTAGGTGACATAAGCTTGAAACACCTATTTGCAACTTGGGACTGCTATCTCTCATAGAGATAATCCAAGGAGAAATTTTGAAATAAATTACAGTTTAATAATGAAATTGGTACTTTTTCAGAGTAGAGCTTGTCTAGATTTTGCTCAACCGAACTTTTTTTTCCATCCATATATTTGTCAATGATTTTAACGTAATTAATGACCTTTGTTTGTCCCTTTCTTTGTTGCAGTTTCGTGTTAGTAAAATTATCAGAGATACGCAAAGAAGTGCAGTGTCCAATATGTCTAGGTATGGTCCATTTCTTGTTCTGTACATGGTCCTTGGATGCCTGGCAATCTATGGAATTTGCTCTAGAGACATACCTCTATTTTCAGAGTGTAGACTACTGTTACATTGAGGCAGTGAGCTTGCAACCTGGTGCTTTTTAGGTACATTTAACAATTGGGAATCTAGCATACATGGGAAAGTAATCTGATAAACCGAAGGTTGTGTTATGACTGCCGGCTATGAACACTTTCCGAATGTTAAATGAGGGATACACATTTGTATTTTCTCTCCTCAACTAAGTTATCGGCTATGAACACTTTTCGCAATTAGTTTCTTAGGTGCACATGAACTTTACCATATAACTATGTTCTATGGTCTACTGTGTAAAGGGTCTCAATTCTCTACTCCAAATCATTCCTATTCTTCTGCATTTCATGTTTTATGCATCAAGCATGATCTACTTATAATTTAATTACTCTGTCATCGTGATCAGCGAGACGAGAAACATTGTATGACAGAGTACCTATATTATCTTGCCAGGTATTATCAGGAAGACGAGAACTGTAATGGAATGCCTGCATCGCTTTTGCAGGGAATGCATTGACAAATCAATACGTCTTGGGTAGGCTATGAAACCTTTTGAACTTCATTTTTTCTTTATGATTTAGCTTAGGAGCAAGTTCCTGCTGGTAATGTGTTTGGGTATTTCATATTGTGGAACTCGGATCTATAAAAGTTGTAATATTACTGTAAATAAAAAATTGTGCAGGAACAATGAATGTCCTGCTTGTCGTACACATTGTGCAAGTCGTCGTTCTTTGAGAGATGATCCCAATTATGATATCCTTATTGCAACTCTATATCCAGACATTGACGAGTATGAGGAGAAGGTAAGTCATTTGAATAATCTTTTTTTCATTGTAGTTCTTACTCGAATTGCATTTGAGCATTTTTTAAACTGATAAGGGTGCTATGGTTGCAGGAACTGGCATTTGGCGATGAGGAAAAGATTCGCAATAACCATGTAGGGTATTTAAAGTATTTATGCTTATTTATTCATCATCATCATAATTATTCTAGTCACAAAACAGTCGCTCAATTATGCTTTCACCAAACAGATTGCATTCTTACATTTATTGGCTCCTACAGGCATTCTAAGTGTGCTATTAACTGTAATCTGCAACTCTTTATCCATGACATGCTTTAACCATATGTTTCAAAGCCTTGGAATGGCATGGTTAGTGGAGTTGAATAAAAGTACGGCAACCACTCTTTTTCTCTTTCATTTTAAAGTTGTAAGAGTTCACACCTAATGGTACCCTTAAGTGGAGCTACGGCCCAAACTTCATTTCGACTGTGCTTTTCTTTGTATGCTTGCTTTTAAAGAAATAAAGCTCTGTTTGGAGTTGGCATTACCTGGAACATTCTTCACAATATCTCCTTGAGCATTGGTACATGTAGTCTAAGGTTTTGTTCATGTTGTTTGTTTTCTATTCTTTAAGTGGGCAAACACAAACTAATTCCAATGCACACAAAAAAAGCTACTTGTAATTCTGGCCACTTTGTTCATTCTTAACTGCAGGTCTTTTATTTTCTTTTCTTTTCTCCTCGATAGATCCAAGACTATATCGCCCAGACTGTTCGACGACAATCATCAGCTCTTGGTAGTACTCATAAAAGCCGTACAACAGCTAAATCCGTGACTTCATTTACAAGGACAACTGATCAGCCAAATAAACGAAGAGGAAGAAGAAGAAACAACGAATTAACTCAAAGTTCTGAAGACGATGATCATGTAAACGGCACTGGTAGCAGCAATGGTAACGGTTATGTTAATTGTAACAGGGTAGATGGAAGGTCATCTTCTAGTGATGATTCAAGTATGGATGTGAAGCCAAGAACGCGCAGGAGATGGGTAAGGTGCTGTTTTTCGCAGCCTTCTTCAGCATCTGCTAATGCAAATACTGAGTTTAATGAGAACAATGGTTCAGAAGATGTTACCAAAGGGAGTGCAGATCCATTTAAAACTCCTGGGTTCGTTAGGGTACCTGAAGTGCTTGTTTGGGGTAAGGGTGGGACTCGGAGTCACAGTCGACAAAGAAATCTAACCGCTGGGAACAGTATGAACAGTAGGATCCCTCGAAGCAATCCCCTATTCGACTTGGTAGATAATATTCACAAGTTAGAGGAAGACAACCCCGAGGCATAAAATAAGGATGCTAATTGGCAAATTTGCTTCATAAGTTCTCTACTATTGGTGGAGAGAACACATCTGGGGTTACTTTGTTTAGTTGGTTGTACACTGCACAGGTTTTTTTATTTATTTTTTGATGAACAAAATATACACAGATAGCAGTGAGACTGCTCCTCCATATCTCTCGATTTTTTTATTTTTGCAAATATTTGTTGGTTTCTTGAATTATAGATTTAGGAGTTTTCAGGTTGTAATGGTACTGTATTTCATACCCAGGGACAAACGAGTACTTTTTTTTTTCACTATCACAATAAAATCTTAGCTTTCATTCGTTCAACACAACTTGCATGCCTTGGCTGGATAATTCGATTCCATTTTTGATCACAGGTTCTAATGTTTATTTATCTTTCCTGATCAATAAACAATGAAAACTGAGAAGATTTAGGAATCTGTATCTGAACCCTGACACACATGGAATCATAAAAGTTGCATCTTTTCGCACGTGGCACCGGATTGAGAGCAGTTCCTATGGTAATGTTCAAACTCAAAATTTTGTTGAGCCACGTGGATGGTCAAACGGGTTTATCCACTATGGTAAAGTAGGGCAAAATGAACAGATTTGGTTTTCCAGGGCCCACTAGTATTTCTTTTTAATATAAAATGTTTTGTAGGATAAAGATGAAAAATAAAATAAAATATTTAAGTGAGATAAAATATGAATGAAGTGAGATAAAATAGGATAAAGTGAGATAAAATAAGATTAAAAAGTAGTAAAATAATCAGGAATTGTACTTGGCGTTAAACCAAGAGACGCGGGCGTCAATGAGAAAATCGATGGCGTTTTTGGCTTGATCGCGCGTTGGTTCTTGCAACGCCAGCATTAGTAGGGATGACGCGCGTCCTTATAACAGGCGCGCGCCGGATGTTCCGACTCGATGTTCAAATCAACAGATCTGTTGATTTGAACATCCATTTTTCATGTTTGTTCATTCCATAATGGGAGCAAAATGAACAAACTCTGAGTTTGTTCATCCCATAGGAATTGCTCTGACTAAAGCCCTCAGGACCTGGGTATGTCGCGTAGGATGTCTTATAAAGAGTAGCCTCTTGAAGCTCATAGCAAAATTAGTTGCGAACTTACATCTCTTTCTGCCCACAACATGGTTAAGGGCTACAAATTAGAAAGGAAACGAGTCTAGGATCCCCCACTCGGAACTAGTTTGCAATTTCTGCCACCTAGAACCTCTAAATTTTCGGCTTTGCTAAAAAAATGGTGGTGGCGTTTTGGTTTAGAGAAAAATGCATTGTGGAGGAAGATTATGGTTGAGAAATTCGGTGAAACCTCGACCGGTTAGGAAACTCTCCAACCCAAATGATCAAAAGGTGGTAGCTTGTGGTTTGATATCTATAAAGAGCTTAAAGATTTCAACAAAAGTATTAGATTTAATATTGGAGCGGGCAAGGAAACTAGATTTTGGGAAGACTCTTGGATTGGTGAAGCAAAATTATGTGATATGTTTCCCTTGGCATATGAAGCCTCAAGGACCAAGGAGTTTGTGGTGGCAAGTATGTATGAAGTGAATGAAGGTGATATAAGGTGGAAGTTTATGTCTAGAAAAAGATACTCCCAAACCATTTCAAGTGAAGTTTTAACTATCTCCAATCTACTCTCTTCCGTCACTATTCAAGAAGGCATCTCGGATAGACGAATTTGGGTCGGAAATAATCATGGTCAATATACGGTTAAAGATGGTATTAGAGACGAAGAAGATCAAGATGAGCCAAATTTTCCAATCGATGTTGTTTGGAGGCGTGACTACCCTTGTAAAATCAATTTTTTCCTTTGACTTCTTTCTCATGATAGGATAATGACGGCGGATAAGCTCCTGAGAAGAGGTATGGATGTCTCTAGTGTATGTTGTTTTTGTGACGAAAATGATGAAACTAGCTCACATTTATTCTATGGATGTTGGAGGACTCGGAGAATTTGGGATTACTTTGTTGAAGGATGTCATTCTCGGTGGACTTATGAGGCAAATATAACCACAAATATAAAGTGTTGGAAGTTTGATTGGGGAGAAGAAAGACTTAGTCGAATATGGAACAACATACCGGTTGCATTATGGTGGTGCATTTGGAGAGAGCGAAATCCAAGAGTCTTCGAAAACAAAAAGAAAAGTTTGGTAAGCCTTATTAGAAACGTTAAACTACAAGCATTCTTTTGGCCGAATCAAACATAAAGATGTTAGATTTTAACAGCGAATATGGTGATAACATTATGGAACTCTTTTTTTCGGCCTTCGTGATCTCGTTGTTTGTAGTGTTGGGTAGCCGAACTCCCCTTCGGTTTGCTTTTCTTTTTTTTGTTTCCGTTTGTATTCATTGGGTTGAGGTACCCCTCTTAAGTACCTTTTCTTTTCAATGAAATTTCTCCTTGGCCGATCCAAAAAAAAACATCTAAATTTTTAAAGCCAAAGGAGGGATAAGGTGTTCTCGCCGATCTGATCAAAGGCTGTAGTTTTTAGGTCAGCAAAAGATTACGAATCCCTAAATTTTATATTAGAAAATTGCAAACAATGCGCAGAGATCCCTTCGACCTGATTTAACCAAGTAACAAGATTAGCATCATGGAGGTTTACTTTAAGCTTTAACAAGTTTTGTATTGCATACTCAACAGCAACGGCTACTTCCAGGCTGCCCTTACTCACATGTGGAGTTCCTTAATACAATCGAACTATGTCCATTAGATGTTAGTCACGTGTCAGTTATCCATTGTTCCTCTTTAAGGTTTCATGGATTGGTTTGAAGCTGTAAGAGAAACTTGTTTCTTAGATAACAAGAAATAAATGAAATAGATATTTGTGGCTGCGCTGTTCTTCAGCCAGATTTGGCCTGAATCATTGATTTAGGAGGTGTTTTTACACCAATATTTTCTATTTGTTTCTGCTAATTTGTTGTAGCAATACGAAAATTGGCATCAGAATCGTTCCTTCTACTCAAAACCAGTTATTTTTTTTTCCCCATGACATTGAAAAAAGTTGAAACTGAGGTAGAAAAATTGAAAGGATCTCATGATGTTATTCACACGAAAATCACAGATCTAGGTGGTTCAGTTGATGCTTTAACCACAAAATTTGATAATCATATGTAATTACTTGAGCGAACAAATTTTTTTCAACATCATACTGAGAGATCAAATGGTACTTAGAATGAAACTCATACTGCTCATACTTTCAATCACCATCGTACACCTCCATTTCACTATCCCCATTCTAGGATGCCAAAGTTAGACTTTCCCATATTTGATGGTGATAATCCAAGGAGCTGGATTCAGAAAAGCGAGAGGTATTTCAAGATCAATGATACTGAGGAGCACCTGAAGGTGAATATTGCTTCGATCTACTTGGAAAGTAAAGCTGAGAAATGGTTTTTAAATTTTCAGGTAAATAGACCTCGTATTACATGGTCAGATTTAACTGCTCATATTTGTGCTAGATTTGAAAACCCCATTGAAGAAAATTTTGTGGGTAGTTTTAATAAGCTTATTCAGAGTTCAACAATATATGATTATTATGAAGAGTTTGAATCTTTGAAAGCCTTGATGTTAAACATGAATCCTTCACTTACTGAAGCTTATTTTTTCATGAGTTTTCTGAGTGGTCTCAAGGAGGAAATTGGTTAATATGTCTCTATGTTTCAACCAGAAACTTTATCTGAAGCTTTTTCTTTAGCTAGATTACAAGAGAAGAAAGTCAATATTGCAGCTGCAGCTACTAAGCCATTTACTAGATCATTCAATACTTCATCCCATAACAATAGGCAATATTCTTCACCTAATTTTCCTCCTAAACCCATACTCACTTCCCCTAGATCTTCACCACTCACACCAAAGTCCTTTTCTAATCCTCAACCCAAATCCAACTCTGCAAGCCCTACCATCAAAAGACTCACTCCAGAGGAAATGCAGAAGATAAGAGATCAGGGATTATGTTACAACTGTGATGCAGTTTATAGGACAGGGCACTTTTGCAAGGGGAAACAAAAAACTTCATGCTGCAAATGGATCCTTCTGAGTTACATGATACTGAAGAAGAGGAGGAGGTTTTTGAAGAATCTGTTGAGTCTCCAATTCACTTTGACATTGAGATATCACTTCATGCTCTCACAGGAACATCTACAGGGGACACCATAAGAGTTCCTGATGTTCTAAATAAACATAAAGTATCCATTCTGATTAATTCTGGTAGCACCACTAGCTTCATTGATAGTAGTTTAGCTTCTAAACTCCACTGCAACATTATTCCCACTGCTCCAATGTTGGTAACTGTTGCTAATGGAGACACAACTAGCAGTACTGGCATATGTTCTAAGCTTACATGGAGTATGCAAGGGCACAAGTTTGTAAAAGATCTGAGAGTATTACCATTGGGAGGCTGTGATATTGTACTTGGAGCAGACTGTCTCAGGACATTAGGTGATGTGCTCTTTAACTTCTCTAAGCTCAGCATTTCATTCAAGTACCACAATAAGAAGATCACCTTACATGGATCTACACCAAATACTTTCTTACTGATGATGAGTGGGGAAGCTGTCAAAAAAAAATTCTCAAAAAATTCTCATGGCATTGTGGGTCACTTATTCTCCATTTCCACCCCAACTACCCAACCAATTCCACCAATGCTTCTTCCTATCCTAAATGACTTCAACGACATTTTTCAAGAACCTACTCAATTACCTCCAAAAAGAGCATTGGACCACTCAATCCCTTTACAACCTAATGCTGCTCCTGTCAATCAAAGAGCCTACAAATGTCCTTATATCCAAAAAGGAGTAGTTGAACAACTTGTGCAGGACATGCTTATAACTAGCATTATACAACCCAGTCATAGTCCTTTTTTTTTACCAATTTTGCTGGTTAAGAAGAAGGATAATTCATGGGATTTTGTGCGGATTATAGGAAGCTCAACAACATTACTGTTAAGGATAAATTTCCAATTCCTATAATTGATGAGCTTTTGGATGAATTAAAAGGTTCCATATTCTTCACTAAGATTGATTTGAGAGCTGGGTACCACCAGATTAGAGTGATTGGTGCTGATATATTCAAGACAACATTTAGAACACATCATGGTGACTATGAGTTTAAGGTCATGCCATTTGGCCTGACAAATGCACCTGCCACATTTCAAGCTTTAATAAAAGATATTTTCCAACCAGTTTTGAGGAAATTTGTCTTGGTTTTCTTTGATGATATCTTAGTTTACAGTCCAAGCTTAGAAGCACATATGGAGCATCTCAAGTATGTTTTTTCCTTACTCGGACAACATAAGCTCCTTGCTAACTTCTCCAAGTGTTGTTTTGGTCAATCTTCTTTGGAGTATTTGGGTCATACTATTACAACTGAAGGTGTGTCTGCTAATCCTAATAAGATATCTTGTATGCAACAATGGCCACTTCCTACTACTATTAAAGAACTTAGAGGCTTTCTTGGCCTCACTGGCTATTATAGGAAATTTGTTAAAGGTTATTTGGCTATTGCTAAGCCACTTACTGAGTTGCTTAAAAAGAATTCCTTCAATTGGAGCCCTGCAGCCACACTTGCATTCAATCAACTCAAAGAACCAATGAAGAATACTCCCATACTAGCTTTGCCGGATTTTATAAAGCCATTTGTGGTAGAAAGTGATGCCAGTGATCTATGTGTGGGAGTTTTTTTACTACAAGAGAACAAACCAATTGCTTATTTCAGCAAACCCTTGGGACCAAAAGCACAAGCATTATCTACATATGAGAAGGAATTCATGGCTATTGTCTTAGCTGTACAAAGATGGAGGCAATATTTGCAAGTTCCTAAATTCATTATCAAAACTGACCATCAAAGCATTCAATACTTTCTTGATCAGAAGATTACTACTTCCTTGCAACAGAAATGACTTATTAAATTACTAGGATTTAATTATGAAATCCAATACAAGAAGGGTGTTGAAAATGTGGTAGCTGATGCTTTATCTAGAAGACCTGCTGATTCAGTAGCTTGTAACTCAATCTCAGTCTCTGCTCCAACTTGGGTGCAAGATTTTCTTCTCAGTTATTCTCAAGATGCCAAGGCAGATCAGCTCATTTCACAATTATTACTTCAAGCTAATTATGTGCCTCATTTCACCTTTAAAGAAGGTATCTTAAGATACAAAAATAGGATTTACATTGGCACTGGAGGTAATATTAGACATCATCTTTTGGAATCCTTGCATGCATCTGTTGTTGGTGGCCATTCAGGTATGCAAGCCACTTATGTCAGAGCAAGAAGACACTTTTATTGGCAAGGGATGAAGAAAAATATTTTTCTCTTTGTCTCTCAATGTGACATTTGCCAAAGAAATAAAAGTGATTCAACTACTCATGTTGGTATCCTATAACCTCTTCCTATACCTGATCAAGCTTGGCAACATATTACTATGGACTTCATTAATGGTATGCCTATCAGTGACAGAAAGAGTATTCTTCTAGTCATTGTGGACAAATTAACTAAGTATGCTCATTTCATTCCTCTGCATCATCCCTATACAGCTGTCTCTGTAGCCCAAGTCTTCCTCAATCAGGTATTCAAACTTCATGGCTTACCTTCTTCAATTGTCTCTGATAGAGATAAGGTCTTTACAAGTAATTTTTGGCAAGATTTGTTCAAAGCTACGGGTACCAAGTTAAACCTCAGTACAACATATCATCCACAGACTGATAGTCAAACTGAAAGAGTTAATGCATGTCTAGAGAATTATTTAAGGTGCATCGCTGGTCATAAACCAAGCAGCTGAACTAAATGGCTTGCACTTGCTGAATGGACCCGTTTTCATAGAGGATTGAAAATGTCTCCATTTCAAGCATTATATGGTTATTCACCTCCTCATCTGGCTTTCCCTTCTACCACTACTACTTATGTTGCTGTTATGGAATCTTACTTGAAAGAGAGAGCAAGTATGATGGACTTACTTAAAGAATCACTTCAAAAGGCTCAAGAGAGGATGAAACTCTACACAGATACTTCAAGAGTAGAAAGGTCTTTTGAGGTGGGAGATTTAGTCTACCTAAAACTGCAGCCATACAAACAAGCTTATGTATCCTTGAGACGCAACTTTAAACTCTTTGCTAAGTTTTATGACCCTTTTCCAGTTCTGCAAAAGATAGGCCCTGTGGCTTATAAGCTGGAGCTACCCTCTCATTCACGCATTCACCCAGTCTTCCATGTCTCTCAGCTGAAGAAGCACATTGGTGCGCAGATTATTCCTTCTCCTACACTGCTAGTGGTTGACCTCAATGGAGATATCATTAAGCTTCCAGAAAAAGTGTTGCAGACAAGGACTGTGCTCATTGGCAACAAACTAATACGGCAGGTACTGATTCAGTGGACTAATTCCTCGCCGGAGAATGCCACCTGGGAGGCCGTCTCCAACATCAAAGCTCACTACCCTAGATTCATCTTTGAGGACAAGGATGCTGCTCAGAGGGAGGCATGTTGCATACTCAACAGTAACGGCTACTGCCAGGCTGCCCTTAGTCACATGTGGAGTGCCTTAATACTATCGAACTTTGTCCATTAGATGTTAGTCACGTCACGTGTCAGTTATCCATTGTTCCTCTCTAGGGTTTCATGGATTGGTTTAAAGCTGTAAAAAATTTATTTCTCAAACAAGAAATAAATGAAATAGATATTTGTGGTTGTGCTGTTCTTCGGCCAGATTTGGCCTGAATCATTGATTTAGGTGTTTTTACACCAATCTTTTCTATTCTTTTTCTGCTAATTTGTTGTAGCAATACAACAATTTGATCCAGGGACTGCATTCCTCATCATAATGCTTCTGTATGAGATGATCTTTTTACAAGGAATTAAAGGTGATCATCTAAGGACATCTTACCACATCCAGAGATTCTGGGTGAGACTCGTGAGAGTAATCTATCTGTACCATAATGAAAACTTCATTACCTGTGAGTCCGTCACCTCATAGCACCACCATGTGGACCCTATTGGAATTGGCCTTTGTATACGGAAGTAATCGTGATAATAACCATGTCTACCACCTATTATTAACAGTAGGTAGAAATAAAGGACGCCATGGGGCCACACCAGCAAGAGGTGTATAATGGTCTCAGTTTCAGATCATGCAACATAGAACCAGATTTGCCTCTACGGCGAATAAAATGTCGTCGGATAGGTGGAAAAGGATGGATCTGTATGAACTGGTTTTATGCTTCATACTGGATGTTTAATTGAAAACCAAATAAAAATGACTGGCGATTGGAAGTTCATATTTATCAAAAAATGTGAAGTTGAAAATCCGTGGATCAAGTAGCAGTGAAGAACATTGGAACATATGTACCAGAACAATGATGCATGTAAACCTGGTTTTACGATGAAAACTGGAAGTACATAAAGTTACTGATAGTAACCATTTTACCTTACCATGAGCAACTTGAATCATAGAATTAACACGCACATATATATTCTTAACCGTCAGAAGTCTTGTAAATAATACATTGTTGAGAACACTTAAACAGATTAACATACGCACACTAGTACTGCATATAACATACCACGTTTTAAAACTAGAGTACCTTAGAGAATGCGAAACCACTGCAACTCACTAGTTAAAAACAGAAACGTGATCACCGTGAGATGAATATTATGCAGGTATTGCACTTAGCATTTGATTTAGATACATGTTATTAAATACTTAATATATAAGTAGGCATATATGGAATGCTAGTACCTATAATGAAGCCACAAGAGGATGACAGAAGAGAGAGAGCAGCGCACAGCTGACCTTTTACTACCTTACCGGATCTGAAAATGTTTGTAAGTGGAGTTTTCAGGAAGGTTTGCTGGCAACCTCCCGTTTTGATCAGCTTGCCTACAATGGTTTTCCTTCAACTGAGTTCCTGTTACTCCTTTACGGCTCGATCCTTCTCCATGTGACTCCGAAGAGGATTTCCTTCGCCGTTCATTATGCCCAGCCAAACGTCTACGACAACTCCTCTTAGTTTCATCAAACTCAGATAATTCGTGGAACCTACAATTAGGAGAAAAAAGAACTCATCCTCAGAAAAGCTCATAGACCAAAGCATCAAATGAGACAAATAATTTATCTACTAAAACTGTTCCGGAGTAAATGTTCAAAAATAAGAGACAAATCTCCCTTAATTACTGGTCAGCAATTTATACTTTCAAGTTTCAAGTGATGTTTCTCGAGTGCATACCAAGAAAATTTTGCCAAACAAAAACATGACAACAGAGATCATAACAAAGTTAGGGACCTAATTAGAGTCAGTGTTGAGCACACCTTAATTAAAACCCCTCATGGGGTATAATAATATGTTAACATAATTTTGTCCCAAAAAACTCGAAACATTCTAAGAAAATATGATCATGTTCTAGCACACACTAAACCCTGTACAATTAAACTCTAGTCAAATCCTGATCACAGACAACTAGCCCTAAAAACATAAATAAAATAGAACAAATTCTACAAGGGAATAAAGAAGAAGATGATTCTTAACCTGCTACATTGCTGACAGAATCTTTGTCGAAGACCGGCAACAATAACAACTGGAGCCTTAGAGTGATGTTCGCAAACCTTGTGACGTCTATGATACCTTTTAGCTTCACTTAGATCAACATTACAGTTCTCAGCCTGGCAAGGCAAAGCAATTCCACCACTACCACCACCACCACCAAGACTACTTGATCCCTTCTTTGAAGAAGTAAAATAAGAAGAAGCCTTTTTCCGTTTATCATCATCACAAGACCCAAATCCTTCTTCATCTACTACATCATCATCTTTCTTTGATTTCTCCTTCAAACTTCTTTTTCCTCCGTCTACTCTGCTACTCTTCATACCCTCCTTTTTTTTAGTGAGAGAGAAAGAGTGAATGAAGTAAAATAAAGACTTGGGTTTTGAGTAGAGGAAACACAACAATGATAAGGAGTATATCAATGAGATGAATTTAAGTAAAGGTAAAAAAAAAAAATGAAAAATAAGAGGGGACTATTTAGGACCACAAACTCCGTTCTTTTCATCCTTTTCCTGTCAGTGAGTGAATGAGTGAGTGATACAGTACAGTGTGAGAGAAAGAGAGATTGAATGATTCAGTTGATGGATGGGAGTGTTAATTTTCTGAAATGAAAAAGAAAGAGTGTTTGGAACCTCTTACTGAGGAGTGATGACTTGTCCACCAAGATTATTTTCCTTTTTGTTGGTCACGTCAATTTTCTAAGTTTGTAGTACGCTATGCTTTTTGAGTTTTAACTGACATTTATAGAACCAAGATCAAATAATAATACTGTGGTTCAGTTCTCATCTAGATCTAGAACCATAAACCCCCCCCCCCCCCCCCCCCCCCCCCCCCAACTACGTCAAAGAATAAGCTAGAACCATAAACCCAACTACGTCAAAGAATAAGAATACTGAAGAAGAATCAGTTGACCCTTATTAAGGAGGTGGTGAATCAAACTTTTTATAAGCCTACTGAAAAGTTTGCCCTCCTAATCTGAGATTGACTCTACGAGCTTAGTGCCTAGTGCGTCGGTAACAACTTTTCTTCCTTTTGCCTTATCTTGGACCCCTACCATGCACAAACTCAAGGCTCAAGCTGTTCACTGCCTCTCCCTCTCAATCTTAGATTCTTAGTCATTATCTGCACGAACCGATTTGAGAGCGACAATTCGGCCTTTTTAAAGTGGATACTGTTCATCTTTTCATCCTTTTCTTTTCTTTCGGGGGCATCTAACTCAAAATCGATTAGCCACGTACAGTTAAGATCATTATATTCGAACTTCATTGGCAACTAGCTAGCCCTAGTCTGGAATTGTACCTTTTTTTTGACGGAGAGAAGGATCAATCTATTCTAGTCTCTAGATGCCTCACCGCTGACTTGCCCCGACCAGATGCCAGGGTTGGAAGTTATTATATTCTTGATATATGCCCACTTCACTTATATATGTGGTGATATTTTTCAGCCGAACAATTAACTAGTAGAACATGTTTCACCCAGAGCTCCGACGGTCTTTCAGATTTTACTTACGGTCGTGGACTTAGGTGCATTAGAGGTGGAAAATGTGCCGGCCACGCATAGGCTGGCACGTGAAACCACGGGCTATGCATGTTGTGTTGTGCCGATAATTAAGACGTGTTGTGTCGTGTTCTGTTCTGCTATTTTAGTTAAAAGCTAATCCCAACATAGTTCACGGTCACAAGACACGAATAAGCTAAGCCCAACACAGTTCACAAACTCGTAGGGATGTGCAACGAACAGACAGATGTGGATTAGGGATCACCCGTGTCCAATCCGTTAAAGTTGTGGATTTGGAAAATCCAACCGTGTCATGTCCAGTCACCCGTGGATTTGACATCCGCGGATCAACAGATGATACGGACCGGATGCGGATTAACCACGGATTTTACATAAATACACGGTTAGAACAAAGGCCTCCACGAACTATACCAGTACCTTTCGATAATGTTGAGAATCATCAGGATTTGTGGCATACGACTGAGAGTGTTGGGAGATCAGAGATTCTCTGACGACGATGCTGCAGCACTACGAGAATTTATGCTTAACTGTCAATCTAAGGGCCTAGCTTTCACCATTTTTGCAATGTCGGTCTACTAGTTGGACACAATTATCTTCTTTGGTGGGGTTGGGGCACACAGTTGATTCACCGTTACGCTCAATTACGTTTAAAGAAATAAAATGAACTGATTACAAGTCTGGCCACCTAACCTTGCTCATCATCCACAATTCTATTTTTATCATTTTCGTAGAACAAGCTTAAAAAGCTCTGTTAGGAGTTTGAGTATATCAGACTAAAGAAAATTCTGAAGATATAAGAAACTGATACACTATTAAGAAAGTAGAGAAACAATGTACAACGGAAGTTGACACATAAACAGGCATAAAATACAATTGTTTGCGGTGATCAAATATACGGTGCGGGTGAATCTGCGGATTTCAAAGTCCAACCGCAACCAAACCGTTAAAAGTGCGGATTTGAGAATCCTATCCGTGTCTGGCCCATAGATCTTGCGGATTAGGTTTCACCCGCAATTTTGCGGACGGACACGGGTGAAATCCGCGATTCCGGACTTTTTGCTCACTCTGATAAACACAAGACATGAATAACTGAGCCGTGTCGTGCCAACACATTCATTTTATATTTTTCGAATGCATTTTTATACAAATTTGTAATAATTGTAGTAAAATTATCCAAAATTTTACCTATAAAATTATACATCGCATAATATTATATCCTTAAAAGTAAGTATGCGTCGATATAACGATTGTTATTGTTTATCTTACTATCAAGTCAACGCAAGATGGAAATGATAATTTGTAACATAATTTTTTTATTTTTCACTAGTTTACTTAATAAATTCTAAGATTATATATGTGATAGCAATTATTCAACATTACAAAAATAAAAAGACACAAATTGACTAGAACGATTTAGCTTTAATGTGGAAAGATGGATTAGGAATCAAACTCATTCATACTACTAGCAATATGATGCATCTAATAGTTAACTATGATTTGCATGATTCTTCTTGGTTCTTGTCATGTATGTATGGGTCAACACATAATAAAGAAAGGGAGGAACGATAGAAGTTCTTAAACAATCTTGGTAAGCAGATTAATATGCCCGAGGTGATTTTAGAGGATTTAAATATTACTCTTCATGCTTCAGAGAAGCAAAGTTTTAGTACTCATCCCTCGCCATCTTTCAAGATTGTTCTGGATATTATTGATCTTCATGCTTTAAGAGATATCCCCTTTACTGGCTCTACATTCACTTGGTCACATCAAAGAAAGTTGTAGAAAAATGTTAAAACAAGAATTGATAGAGCTCTGGCAAACAATGCATGGTTCTCAAAGGTTCAAGATTTAGTCATCAACAACTTACTTCCCCATGGATCAGATCATGCACCAATTGTTTTGCATACTCAGCCTCAGGCAAAATCAAACTCAAGACCCAGAAGATTTTATCAAATTTGGTTATCAAATAAGTCTTGCAAGGAAGTTATTGAGAAAAGTTGGAATTCAATGAAGTACTCTACTTGTAATATGGTTGAGAAGCTCAAAGTCACTGCAGATACTTTAAAAGATTGGAATCATCATGTGTCCGGTCATGTGAAATCTCAAATATTGAAGACCCAGAAGCAGCTTCAGAAAGCTAAATATCAATCTCCTCAAAATTCAGAATTAATCAAGTCCATTGAAGCTACTTTAAATTCTTGGTATGATAAAAGAACAACCATTTTATATCAGCAGACAAGAGAAAACATTATAAAGAAAGAAGATAGAAATAACCAATATTTCCATTCTAAAGTTAATTTCAGAAGGAGGAATATATTGATACAATTTTAGATGAAAAGGATGAATGGATCAGTAATAATGAAGAAATTCGAGTACTTCTGTCAGAGAATTTCAAGAATATATATTCTTTTTCTGATCATAGTATTGATCCAAGCACCATGGAGCTAATTAATCCTTGTATCACTGATAAGGAAAATCAAGAGCTTACTCAAATACCTTCTTCATATGAGATTAAAAAAGAAATTTTCAGCATCAACTCATGGAATTCTCCAGGACTAGACGGATATAAAGCAGGATTCTTTCAGCAGCCTTGGGAAATAGTGAGTAAGGATGTGACGGACCGGAAAATTACGCCTAGCGCGCCAAGGCACGTAGGCATAACTTCCCCGATGCGCCATGATGATGCGACAGTCCGGGCCTTAAAGCTAGACAAATGCACGTTCATTTTCCCTTGCAAGCATGATCGTGGAGCATAATGCAGCTAACTTAGCTTCCACACCGTTCCAACTTACCCCTTTTCTGCGGAGGGTTTAAAGCCTTGAAGGCTATGGTCGATGCACCTCGCATGCATCACTGGCTTTCGAGTCTTGTCCTGGCATAAGGCATGCTTGGACTTGCACATAGACCATTCATGAACTGATTATATCTCCCTTAGGCTTATGCAAGCTCCGCTAACTTGCATATCGATCTAGCTTACTTTCCGGGCCATGCCCAATGCACCATTGATGCATGCCTAAGTCAAACGACTTGATAGGAAGTGTGAGCATCCAAGGAATGAAATGCAACTTGCCTCATCAAGTTTGGCCACAATCATCTCTTGCATCGAGCTACTGAGCCAGATGATATGAGAGACCAAAATGTCGCAATCATCTCACATTTAGATGATATGAGCGACAAAGTGCTGGACCGGAAATGCTGCAACTCATTGCGGTTGCCTACGTACCCTTCCCTACTCTAAAGGAATCAAGCACAGACCGTAGTTCGTCACGGAAGAGGCAAAAACTTAAGCAAACTCATTTGCAAGGCTGTGGCCTAGCAAAAATGGTAATTGCCTAGTTCGTATAGGCCGTTCCATCAACATGCATAAAGGTTGCGCATTATCGGGTCCGTGGCATGGCATAGTGATGCCTAAGCATCAAATGCTCTATTCTCAAGGCTACACAGCTATGAATGAAGCTTACACATCATTTATACTCTTTCCGCTAAGCTATGAAGGTTAATTGGTGCATGGTCCGCATATGCACCTTCAACCAAGTACCCCTCCCTATATATGTTAACTTGCAATTTCTACAACTTTGGAAAGGGGACCAAATTGACATGCCTGCTTCACTATTCATGTGCAATGGTTGCATGCAATGATTGTGTACTATGCTTGCGCAAAAGGATTGCGTACAATGATATGTACAATGATTGCGCATAATGATTGCGCAACATTCGTTCGGCCAGCCCTCTCTGGCCTGATGCACAATGATTGTACAATATTGTCTCAAGGCCAATTTTCCACATAATGCGCAATGATTACACTGCAACGCTAAAGGCCATATACCCAACTAGCCTAATGCATCATGATGATGCAACATTGGCTCTAGGCCAATATTCCTATTAACGCGACAGAAACTTGAGATGAAGCTTCATCTCATGCCATGGCGCATCTTTTATCATGCGCCGCGCTAAAAAAACGGGGTGTTACAAAGGAGGTCATTCAGTTAGTTCAATATTTCTTCATATCAGGTCATTTTCCATCACAGATAAATAAAACATTTCATATTCTAATTCCTAAAAAAGAAGTGATTACTAAACCTGAAGATCTCGGGCAGATAAGCTTATGTAACATAATTTATAAGATCATCACTAAGATTATGGATTCAAGATTAAAACCACTATTACACAAGATAATCTCGTCGTGGAAGTCAGCATCTGTACCTGGAAGAAATATACAAGACAATGTTATAATAGCTCATGAGATGCTTCATTACATGAAACACACAAAAGCTTCTACAGGAGTGGTTGGTGTGAAATTGGATATGGAAAAAGCATTTGATAGGATGTAATGGGATTTCCTTAATCAAATCATGATTCATTTGGGTTTCTCGCCAAAATGGTGTTAGCTGGTTAACACTTGCATCAGCACGGCAAAAGTTTCAATTATGGTTAACAGAGCTCCAACGGAATACTTCTCACCCATAAGAGGAATTAGACAAGGTGAATCAATCTCACCTTATCTTTTTATTTTGTATATGGAAGCTCTTAGTAGAATGTTATCAAATGCTGCAAAAGAGAAACTTATTGATCCAGTTAAACCAGCAATATCAGGACCAGCTGTTTCACATCTTTTATTCGCAGATGATTACATTTTGTTTACTCAAGCAAATGAAAGATCTATAAATAATCTTATGGATATCATCAATAAGTTTACTTCTTCCGCAGGACAATTGGTGAATTTGGAAAAGTCAAGTGTTTTTTTCAGTAAAAAACTAAGCAAAGAAGCATGTGAAGACATCTCAAAGAAGCTAAAAGTGAAAGTTATGGATAAAAATGAAAAGTATTTAGGTACACTACTTCACATTCCCAGAAGTAAGGATAAATTTTTTGATGGCTCAGTGGATAGGATGCAAAAGAAGCTGCAAACATGGCAAGGACAAGTAACATCTCAAGCAGGAAGAACAACTCAAATTCAAGCATCTCTAAGTACTATTGCAAACTATCAATTGAGTATGTTTCAAGCTCCAGATGTAACTCATACAAGGTTAAACGGAATTCAGAGGAATTATTTCTGGTGCAAAAAGAACAACAAAGGGTCTAACAACATTTCATGGAAGAAAATTAGCAGACCAAAGAGATATGGAGGATTAGGTCTAAAAACTCAAAAATCTTTAATATCTCTTTATTAGCTAAATTAGCTTGGAGACTTATAAATGAGCCTAATGCAAAATGGGTTCAAATTCTGGAAGCTAGATACTTTAAAGGTACAGATCTTCTAACTGATGATACCTCCAAGAAGAGAAGCTCATGGATATGGCAAAGCATTCAAACAGGTCTTCAAGTTATAAAGAAATATTACATATAGAAGGTTGGTGATGGGAAATCTATAAACGCTTTCAAGCATAGATGGTTTTCTAAGTCTGCCACTCTATCTGATGCTGCTCAAGTTAACAATCAACACATCTACAACACAGAAGTCAAGGTCTCTGAATTTATAGATGGAAACAATTATGATTGGGAGCTGCAGAAGATTAATAGTCATTTTAATCAAGACCAGGTGAACAAAATATTAAACATAAGGATTCCAAGGTCAGGTGTAAATAAATTGAGATGGATGCTGAAAAGAAAGAAGAGAATAGTAGTCACAGTCAAGAAACTCATTGGTTAAAGTTATGGCACAAGGAAGTTCCATACAAGGTGCAACAATTTTTATGGAAATGTTGTATGAATATTTTGCCAGTTAATCAAAGAGTCTGCAAGTACAAAAAGGATATCAGCAATCTCTGTCCTTTCTGTAATCAAGAAGAAGAATCAAGTACTCATCTTTTCATCAAGTGTCGATACACAGATGTTGTATGGTTTGGGATTTCAGCGGCTTTGCATCAATCAAAGGCTCATTAGTCTTATCTAAAGCAGTGGATCATATCTTGGTTCTCTGATACTAATTCCTTAGAGGAAAAAAATAAATATCTTGCTAACATTGCAGCTTGCACCTTGTGGCAAGTGTGGAAAGAAAGATGTGAAAGAATCTTTGAGAATAAGGTTTTGCATCCTAGTAACATCATACATAGGATCAGAAACTATATAAACTTCATTAACATTCAAGTCACAAAAGTTAATAAGTTAGGAAAGCCAACAAAAGAGAAATGGAAAAAACCACATGAAAACTGGATCAAAATTAATATTGATGCTTCTTTTATGTCTGAAAATTCTAATGCTGGTTTTGCTTTTATTATTCGTGATTGGACAGGGAGATTCTTGGCAGCAATGGCCTTCTCAGCAAGATCCAGAGATATAAATCAAGCTGAATCTTTGGCACTTCTTAAAGCTCTAATATGAATCAAATATTTATGTAGTTGCAGGAAATCCTACACTACACCCCTCATATGATTTCATTATTAATCAACTCATTTTTAGGTTTACACTCTTAATTTTATTGACCAACCTTTGAATATTCTTACAAGAAAAGATAAAGAAATCAAGAATGATCTCTGCTCTAGACTTTCTCTCTCCTATTTACTTGTTTCTTTCTCAAAAAAGATCTCTCTTTTCTTTACAACTTGAACGACTATTTAAAGGGAAATACATAGTGGATGACAGCTAATCTGTCCTTTATTTTCGGGTATGATCTGCGACATTCTCGCAACCTTACAAATATTAATTTCGCAAGCTCTCTAATTTTCGCAGGACTATCACATCTTTCTTGTGTTCTTAGCTGACGTCATTTATTATATTCTTCCTGAAATTGTTTTACGACGCTGTTGTATTGTGTTGTTGATAGTTTCGCTGAAATATTGTCGTTGCGAGATTCTGATCCTACATCTTGCCTCTTCTCATATCTTTTCTGCGAAGTAGAGAATGATGTGAGAAATGCCGCAACTGTTGTCCTCTTCATATTCTGCATTTATCACACGTATTCTTTCTTCCATATATTTCTCGACACGTCTTTTGTAGCCGTTTCTTTTTAACCGCTTATATCTTTCCGTATTAATCGTGTTTATTTTCTCGAGGAGAAATTCCCTATATATATATTCCTTCTCACTCTCTTTTTCTTTCTTTTTATTTTCTCTGCAACTTCATCGTTCTTCTGCAAATTCCATTATTGCAACTTTTCTTCTTTCTTCTTCAATCTTTTTAAGTTCTTCTTCATCTTCATACTATTTCTTCTGCAGATCTTCATAGTTCGTAATTTTCTTCGAAACAATCTCCCTGCTATTGTTTTCCATGGATTCATCAAGGTTAGTTTTCTTTTTTCTTCTTTATGAGTTTTGCTGAAATTGATCTTGTTTATTGCCTTATTTGATGTTGTTTATGTGATTCCCATACTCTTGTTATTTCAGAAAAAACGCCTCCAACACTAGATTTACAGTTCAGAACCCTAACATTCCCAAATCGCAGCATAAGGTTGTTGCACATAAAAGAAATTTTGCGAATGAGAAGGTAGTAAGAAACACTATCCTTTTCTAATAACAATATTGTTGCCTCTGTTTCTTATCTGGATTGTAATTCGCAGGGTGATAAAGATGTTAATAAACCTCTCGAGAAATCTCGCCACCTTAAAACTGTTTCAACTTCTGTTCCCTTCCACTTACTCATCTCTTCTAAATCTCTGCGACATCTTCGCAAGATAAACCTTTATCTCCAATTCGCGAAAAAGCTGCCTCAGACTTCATTTCTTCAGCTGACCTTTCAATGATTGAAACCCCCTTGTTGATCCTTCGTGAATGAAACTCTTCTCTTCCCATTGAGAATGTTTCTCAACCTTCTATCTCTACCAGTTCTCTACCTAAGTCTCTTCCTCTTTCGAAAGAAACCGTGGAAGGGATAGATATTGCCTTCAAAGTTTTATCTGAAGTTCTGGATGATGTCAAGAAGTCTTCTATTGATCCTATCAAGTCTAATGTTTGCGAAATTCTGAGCAAGCATTTGGGTTCTGACAGAGCTGCTTCGCAGACAGCTTTGGAAAAAGAATGTAATGCTCTTCGTCTCGAAAATCAGAAGCTTCAGAATGTTTTGTGGATCGTGACAATCTTCGCAAGAAGAATGATGAATTGAGAGGTATGATTTTCTTATCTGTGTCTTTAATTTGCCTTTTTAATGGTTTTATCCTTCCCATATTTAATTATCCTTGAAATCCCTCTTTCGCATGTTAAGCTTTAAACCAGAAACGAATAATGGAGAGATATCAATTTGAATCTGTGTTGAAGAAGCCCGTGTTGATAAAGAAATCTTGATGGATCAATATAACCAATTAGATAACCTCTATTCATATTCTCTTGATCATATAAATAATCTTACCAATGAAAATACCCAATTAGTTCAAAGACAAGATTTATTAAGTAATGAAGTATCTCGTCTTTCTTATTCTTTAACTAAAGCTAATTTAGGGATGGAAACTTTATCAGATGAGAATAAAACCTTATCTCAAGAGAAGCGAACTTATTTAAACAAGATGGCGATATCTTCGCAACAACTTAGTATTCTTCAAAAAGTATGTGATGACCAAGAGCAATCTCTTCGCTCTTTGAGAAATGAACTTAAAGAAGTAACAGAGTCATCTATCGCTGAAAGAGATACACTCATTCAAGGTAGAATAGCTTTAAGTGTAAAGGCGAATCAGCTTAAAGAACAATATTCCAAATTAGAAGAATCTTATTCTTCTCTTGCGAAGAAAAATGCCTTTCTTATTTCTAAAGAGAAAAATCTTCAGTCTCGACTTAAAGGTTTAGTTGGAGATAAATTTGATGACGCAATGGACCGTTGGGAGAATAGTTGTCTGTCCTTGATTCAACACCTTATTTCGCAAAAGGAAGGTAGTCATAATAGTTTGACTGCCTTAATTATCTTTTTTTGTCATATCTTCTGAATTCTTCATCTTAATGAAATTTTGTATTCTATCTTTCGCAGAGTCTGAGAAGAATCTTCATTCTTCCATTTCTGTTTTGGAGGCTAAATATGCCAAAATTCGCAAAGAAAATGCATTGCTCGTCTCTACCCTTACTGGTTCTCGCGACCGAGCAGAAAGAAGACTTGATTATCTTGCTTATTTTAAGGATATTCAAGATAGGAATCATCAGAGAGCACTTCTTCCGTCAAGTTCATCTCCGGGCTGAAGTCCTTGTAAATGACATTTTATTGTCCAAATCTCTTCCTCCTACATCAATTGATCCTTTAGAAGTAGATGATGATGAAGTTCCTCGTCCTGCTGATAGTGATTATGATTACGAAAGCGGTGCAGAGGATAATTTCTTGGAAGATGAAGAAGAGATTCCTTCTAAAGCATCTGCTGGTGTTAATCAAATGAGAAAGAAATTTCTCCTGAAGAAGTAATTGCTGGCGATAATCAAGATGCTAGTCAAGGCGAAGATCAAAACCGAAATGAAGGAGAGGCTTGCGAGAATATTGGCGAAGAATTTCTGTTATCTCCTGCTACTGAAATTAATACTGAAGCTTGAGCTTCTTATCTAGCTTTGTCTTCTTGAACTGTCTTATTTTTATCACTTTTGCGAGTTACATTTTTCAACCAACTTTGGAATCAACTTTTCCTTTTAATATTTTGTTGATGAGAAAGATAATGCTTCTTGTGTATTGATTCCCATACTTGCCTCTCATTATCTTTCTTGCAAAAAATAATCTGTTACGAATACTTATAAATATTTTGTTTTATCATATGTGTCTTATTTTGCCTTCCTAATTAAAGGTCTTATTATGCCACCTCTTGTCATTGCGACAAAATCGCAGGACGTCCTTGCACTTTCATGCAAAAACCCATTGATCTTGCCTTAACTTTTTTTTTGTATTATGGCCTCTTCAGGAATGTTGCGACAATATGACAGGCCTAAATATTCTTGCGAAAATAAAGCCCATGACATTGCTCTTGCGACGAAATCGCAGGACGTCTTCGCACTTTCATGCGAAAACCCATTGATCTCGTCTTATCCTTTTCTTTTGTATTATTGCCTCTTCAGGATTGTTGCACAAATATGACAAGCCTTAATATCCTTGCGAATAAAAAGCCTCATGACATTTGCGTCTTAAGACACTTATCAGCTCCCTAATGGAGGGTGCCGCCCTTATCTCCCCCTGGTTGCCCCTTCAAGGAGGCGTACTTCTACCATACAAGGTTAGCTCCTCCCATCCAGTCTTAACAACAACCAGTTGTTTTCGCAGCCTCTTATCCCTTTTACCTATAGGGCTTATGGTTACGAGACTGCACCCTAAGTGGGGTTTTCTTCAGGCCGAGTGCAGTATAAGCCAAGACTTGTCAAGAATGGCAAGGTACGCTTCAAACGTCCCTGGCACTCTTGACTCAACCGTGTACCTCGGCGCCTTGATCAGATCTGCACTCCTTGGGAGAGTCCTTATTACCTTAGTCGCCCAACCCAAGTCATATGCTTAAGCTGAGAATCCAAGGTGCCTCTCCCGGATGGGCTTTATTGACCCCAAATCTCCATGACTCAGGTTCCGGTGGCGGTGTAGCCTTTCCCTGAGCCATGCAACAGGTACCCCCTAATATGACGTACTTTAGGTCTTACATTTGCCTCTTGCGAAATTTTATTCGCGAACTAGGGTGTACGCCATAAAGGTTCGCCCCTTTCTTTTATGTCATTGTTCTGTGATTATCTCTGCGAAAATTTCGCACATCATGATCTTGTTTTGATATGAGTAATCTTGCAATTATTCTTTCAGAATCCATAACTTCTCAAAGCTTCTTACGGATAATATCTTTTTAAGTACAACCTGTTCCATGGTCTGTCTAATCTATGACCAACATCTCTTCCTTCTGGATCCATTAATCTATAAGCTCCTGTTCCAACTATCTCCTTAATGATGTAAGGTCCATCCCATTTTTTCGCTAATTTTCCACCATTTTCTCGCTGATATATTGGTGTTTCTCGCAGAACTAAATCTCCTGGAATTCGAAATTCGCGTATTTTGACACGTTTATTATATTCTCGGCTAATCTTCGCTGATAATTCTCCATATGTTGTAAAGCTTTTTCTCTTCTTTCTTCTAATTCATCAAGTTTATTTAAAATCAAGCCCGCACTAAGATTTTTCTCCCAAGCTTCTCTTTTTGTTGTCGGAATAACAACTTCTGTTGGTAACACCGCTTCAACTCCGTATGTTAAACAAAAAGGTGACATTCCAGTAGCTTCTCTTCTAGTTGTATTATAAGCCCATACTGCATTATGTACTTGTTCGCACCATGCTCTGTGATGTCCTTCCAATTTCTTCTTTAATATATCTGCAATTGTTTTGTTTGTTGCTTCTACTTGCCCATTAGCTTGTGGATACAAAGGAGTAGACTTTCCACATTTTATCTTGAATGCATTAGCATTTCTATATTTGTCCTTCAAATTGTTTCCCATTATCAGATACCAACTGTGCAGGAATTCCGAATCTGCAAATGATATTTTCGAATATGAATGTAAAGATATCTTTGTCGCGAATATGTACTGCCTTCACTTCTGTCCATTTTGTGAAATAATCTGTTGCGACTATTAAGTATCTTCTTTGTCCAGATCCTGGTAAAAATGGCCCCACAATATCTAAGCCCCACTTTCCAAAAGGCCACACACTGGTTGAAGATGACAATGGTGCTCCAGGTGCATGTATTTTCTTTCCATGCCGCTGACAATCTTCGCAACGTCTTGATATTTGTTTTGCATCTTCATGCATGTATGGCCAGTAATAACCTTGCATTTTTGCTCTATGTGCCAAAGATCTTCCTCCACTATGATTGCCAGCATCCCCACTATGTAACATTTTTAGCACTTTTCTCCTTCCTCTCGTGTCAAACATCTGAGTGATGGTCCATTAAAGGATTTTCGGTATAGCAACCCATCTCTTAATTCATAATTCGTTGCACGGCTTTTTAACTTGTGTGTTTCCAATCTATTTCTTGGTGTTTCTCCTTTCGCCAAATATGCATGAAGTTCCATTCTCCAGTCTGCGATATTGTTCATTTGTTCTTCTTCTTCATTGTCTATTATCATCACATCCACTCTCTCTTCTCTTCTTATTGATTGATGGTGACAGAAGTGTTTGTATTTTTATGCATCTCGCAGTTGGATCTGTCATCATGCTTGAGATGAAAGCAAAAGCGTCTGCGAGTCTGTTATCCTTTCTTGAAATGTGCCTCCATTTTATTTTGGGATTTTCGCTGACAATTCTTCAACCAGCTTCTTGTATTTCTTCAAGGATGGTTCATTTGTAGTATACTCTCCCTTTATTTGGCGAATAACTAGCTGCGAATCACTAGTGATCCTGGCATTTTCTAGTTTCATTTCTATTGCGAATTTTAAGGCATGTATCACAGCTTCATATTCTGTTTCATTATTAGTGGATGCAAATTCCAATCTGAATGAAAAAGCCATCTTTATTCCTTCTGGCGAAATTAAAAAATTCCAACTCCATTTCCTTCTCCATTTGATGATCCATCTACCAATATCTCCCATCTATTTGGTTCTGTTAATAAATCTTTTGGATCTCCATGTTCTTCTTCTACTCCCATCATTTCTTCTAAAGGAAATTCTGCCAAGAAATCTGCAACAACTTGTGATTTTGGTGAAGACAAAATTTCATATTTAATATCAAAGTGGCCTACTTGTGCATTCCATCTCTCCACTCTTCCTGATCTTTTAGAATTCTTCATCACTGATTCAATTGGTACTTTTGTTAATACCTTTATCTTGTGTGCTTGAAAGTATATGCGGAGCTTAAATGATGCATAAACTAATGCTAAGATTAACTTTTCAATCTTTGAGTAATTCTTCTCGGCAGTATTAAAAGTTTTGCTAATGTAATAAATGGGTTTCTCCACTCCTGCGTCTACTCGCAATAACACAACACTTAATGCATGCGACGTCGTCGCAAGATAGATCAATAATTCTTCTCCTGATTCTGCTTTTTGTAAAATAGTTGTATTCATAAGATGTTCTTTGATCCTTGAAAAGCTTTTTCACATTCATCAGTCCATTTAAATTTCGCACCCTTCTTGAGTATATCGAAAAAATATTTGCATTTGTCTGATGATCGCGAAATGAATCTCCCCAGCGAAGCTAGAAGCCCATTCAACTTCTGTACATCTTTTATTGTTGCTGGTGTTGGCATGTCACGAACTGCTTGCACTTTTTCTGGATCAACCTGTATTCCTTCCTTTGATACAATGTAGCCTAAAATTTTCCCGATGCAACTCCAATAGTACACTTCTCAGGATTCAATTTAATGTTATACTGCCGCATTTGTTCAAAAATCTCCCTCAGGTCTTGTACATGGTCTTTAGCTTCTTTACTCTTTACTAACATGTCATCCACGTATACTTCTAATGTTTGTGTATCCATTTTGCGAACACCTTCTCTACCATTCTTTGGTATGTCGCTCCCGCATTTCGCAAACCAAATGGCATTTTCGTGTAACAATATAAACCTCTAGGGGCAAAGAAAGCAGTATGTTCTTGATCTTCTTCAGCGAGAGGGATTTGGTTATACCCTTTGTACCCATCTAAAGATGATACCCTATCATTTCCCGCTGCGGATTCCACCATTTGAGGAATATCTGGTAACGGAAAACTATCTTTGGGGCAAGCTTTGTTTAAATCAGTGAAATCTATGCAAATCCTGATTCCTTTGTTTTTCTTTGGGACAATGACCATATTCGCTATCCATTCTGGGTATTTAGCTTCTCTTATGATTCACGCATCAAGCATTTTCTGTAGTTCTTCTTATATTTGGGAATGGTAAGTTGTTGCAATTTTCCTTATTCTCTGTTTAAATGGTCTTACATTTTTGTTAATCTCCAACTTGTGGCATGCAATTGATGGATCTATTCCCGGTATCTCATCCATGCTTCCTGCGAAAACATCTTTATATTCTCGCAACAAGTTAACAGTTCTTTCTTCTTCTTCCATATCCATTTTGGTTCCAATTCTCAATATTAGAGGTTCCTCTATAGTACCAACGTTTATTTCTTTTGTTGGTTCTGCGGCAGTGTAACCGGGTTTAGATTCTCTCATTGGTGTTGGTTCTTTTATTTTTTTCATAGGTCCTTATCCTTCTTCCGAAATTTCGCTGGGTATTCCTTTGCCTTCTTTTGCCCTTATCATATATACTCTAAATTCTTCTTCTTTCTTTGCTTCCTTTGTCAACTTTCTGCGAAATTGTTTCTTTTTTTCTTGTCCTTCATAATGTTTTACTTCAATTTGATGACATAATTTCGCATTGTCAACATCTCTTCTGATTTCACCTATTCCATTTGGTGTGGGGAATTTAATACATTGATACCACAACTTTTATCGCATGTATCCATGCTCTTCCTAAGAACATATTATATGGCGATTCCATATCCACCACGCACAACGTTACATGTGTTTCGATTTCTCCAAGTGGAATTCGTACCACTATCTCTCCTTTAGGTTTTGTTGTGGATTTTCCAAAGCCGTGAACAAAATATGTTGAACTGGACAGTTCTTCATCTTTAAATCCCATTCCCCGGAATGCGTGATAAAATATTATATCCACTGAACTTCCTGTATCAATTAAAGTTTTGTTCAATATCCATTCTCCTGTGGATTTTGTCGTTGTCTCCTTCTCTTTTCGCGTAATAGGCACTGTGATAACCAATGGAGATGTGTGGTTCAAATTTTCTTTTGGTATTTCTGCCGCCATGAATGTAATTTTTTGCTTTTCCCAATCTTTCAAGGGTGATGTCTTTTCTACCGCAATAACTTTCCTTCCTTCAAAATTTCGTTTATGTATTCTTCCTTTGATGTTTTCATGGAATTCATTAACCATCGTTTTTGTTATCATATTACACTCCAATCTTTTGTCATCTTCATTAATTCTATTCATCTTTCTTTTAACTGGTTCACTGATTTATTTAATCACTTTCTTGATTTGAATATTCTCAACAACAATCTTCAAATTTCGATCTTCAAGGTCCCTGTTTCTAGCGCCATTATGTAGTTGCAGGAAATCCTACACTTCACACCTCATATGATTTCATTATTAATCAACTCATTTTTAGGTTTACACTCTTAATTTTATTGATCAACCTTTGAATATTCTTACAAGAAAAGATAAAGAAATCAAGAATGATCTCTGCTCTAGACTTTCTCTCTCCTATTTACTTGTTTCTTTCTCAAAAAAAAATCTCTCTTTTCTTTACAACTTGAACGACTATTTAAAGGGAAATACATAGTGGATGACAGCTAATCTGTCCTTTATTTTCGGGTATGATCTGCGACATTCTCGCAACCTTACAAATATTAATTTCGCAAGCTCTCTAATTTTCGCAGGACTATCACATCTTTCTCGTGATCTTAGCTGACGTCAGTTATTATATTCTTCTTGAAATTGTTCTGCGACGCTGTTGTATTGTGTTGTTGATAATTTCGCTGAAATATTGTTGTTGCGAGATTCTGATCCTACAATTTGAAGTGCAAAAATGTCATTGTAGAAGGAGATAATAGGTCAACTGTTTATTGTTGTAATGGTAATGTTGAGGATTTCAAATGACGAGATCAGAATATCATCTTAGAGTGTCAGGAAATCCTTAAGAGTCTAGAGTCTTGCATTGTTACTTTTCATAAGAGGTCTTGTAATCTGGCAGCAGACAAGCTAGCTAAATATGCTACAACCAGCATTAGACATCAAGTTTGGTGGAATGAACCTCCTAATATCATTAGTAAGGTGCTGAGGGAGGAAAGTGCTATCCTAGTTGAGTAGCTTGTGCGGTTTCTCTGAGTCCTGTGTTTGTTGCTTTGTCTTGAGTGTTTTAGTTTGTCCCTTTTGTCTGTACCTGTTGTTTGTAGTATCAATAAAATCTCCATCTTTGCTCAAAAAAAAAGAAGACTAGAACGATTTGTATTTATCAAATATGGTGTATTTTGTCGTGTTTCAGACCTGAAGTACGTATACCTTATTTTTTCTGTATGGTGTGCTGTGCCACGTAATGCTCCGTGCCAAGTGCTTATTACGTACTGTGTTATGCCAATGTGTCGATTAGTCTAAACACCAAATAACATACCCAGCTAACATGTTGTGGCGTGTTGTGTCAAGTCGTATGTCGATTAGTCTAAACACCAAATAACATACCCAGCTAACATGTTGTGGCGTGTTGTGTCAAGTCGTATGTCGTGATGTCCTCAAATTTTAACGTGTTATGTTATACCATAAACGTTCTAACATAAACACGTTTGCAGCCAACTTATCACCATAAGAGGGAACTATCATAAATTGTACTCTATGATTATGTTCTTATAGAAAAAACTCCTTGATGAATGAGATAGATAGATTATATAGGGAAGTAATCCCAAAAGAACATTACGTTCAAGTATAATGCACATAAACAGAGTGACTACTTCCTAATCATATATTATAATCTCACTGATCAATCTAATAACTAATTATCTAGAATTCTAACTATTTATATATTAGTTACTAATTAATTATAATTACTATTACAAATAAGAGGTCAATGATAAGTCAATCACGTAATATTTCCCCCTTGAATGCAGACTTGTCCTCACTTCTTTGCACCTTCATCCTTAAGGTATAATACACATTCTTATAGAAAATAATTTTTTGCCATGTTGCACCAGCAGAGTGCATAAAAATAATTTTGTCTATCTTAGTTCAGTCCTGATATATTCAGATACATCCTAGTTATTTTCTAGTAACGAATTTTCTTACCTTAGTTTAACTTGAATATATTTGAGTACATCTTATCTATTTTCAAATAAGTTTTCTATCTTTAGTTTAAGTCATGATGCATCCAATCTATTTTTGAGATAATTTTTCTACCTTAGATGTACCTTGGTACATAATTCTCATTTTCAAATAAATTTTCCCAACTTTAGTTTAAGTCATGATGTATGAGGCACATCTTTGCTATTTTTCAAGTAATATCCCTACTTTACTGTGACTCGGGTACATCCTATCTATTTCCAAATAAATTTTCATACCTTATTTTAAGTCATGATATATCCACGCCTAGCTTTTTTTTCCGAAGATTATGATTTTCTTCTACTATTGATATAAAATTGGAGAGAGAAAGAATAAAATAAATAAAACAAATAAAAAATTGAGGGGCATAAATGTGACTTTTGACATCTAGTCCACCTAATCCTATAATTTACTCGTCCTCTACTATATAGTCCATTTTCTGAAAAATGAAGGTTAAAGTGGAAAGTCAAATTGAGTGACGGACAATTTAAAACCGGCATACCTCTGTTGCATGAGTTTTATGGTCCAAAAAAACTAAGGATGGACCAAAATTGATAGACCAATTATGGACCATCAAAATATAGCTATTGATTGTTGTTCTGGGATCCTACTCCGGTTTTAAAAAACCTACCCCGATCAAATCCAACGGTGGAATGACGTGTGAACCAACTGGTCCACCCATAGCACTGTCGTCTATGGTTTACCCCGTTTGTGCCATTGGGGGTCTCCACAAAGTTCTTCAAATATTTGTTCTGAGAACGTTGGATATGGAGGAGGCTATATCGCTACGTAACCGGACTTGCCAAACTGTATCTGGAGTTTGACACCCTTCGCAAAACATCTATAATACAAAACAGAATGAGTTTTTGAGCTTGGACGGTCGGATAACATTTTGAGAGACAAACGTTGCATCCGACCATCCCAGTCTCATCCCAGCAAAAGACATCCGACGATCGTCGTTTCTGTAACCCCTCTCATAATGAATCCAAATTTATTAATCTTTAATTATTGTTTCACTTCTTAACTCAAAATATTCAAAGAAACATTAAATGAAATCATAATATATCATATACGCATTAATTGGATATAGTGGTGGCACGATGAATCTAATGGGAAATGAGATTTATTTATTTTTATTCATAACTCATAAGTGAGATATGCATGCACACTATTACTTAAATGATTTTATGTTCGTTTTTGGATAACGTGTATGAATAATTTCACAATGTGTTTATAGACATTATTTTCGCTTAAAACAAAACAAAAAACTATCTTGCAAAGGAACACGATTGAAAGTCCGTAAAAAAAAAGAGACATCACACAAGTTAAACATCATATCAAAGCAGTGCCGTTACGGCACAAGCTATCTCTAAATATTTATTAGAAATCTCTATTAACCTCATGCCATGTCGTTACTGCACGGGTTATTTCTAGTTCCTCGTAAAGTAGCACAACATGTTAATGCATTTCCCATCATAGATGTTCCTATATCATTACAATGTCTTTATGAAATGACATCAACAAAGACCATCACTGTAATCACTGAGCCAGGATAACACTGTTCCGAAGCCCCATTTAGTTGAATTTGGAAAAATGACACTCTGTGATTCTGGCGTTGCAATAACTGTTCGAAAACAGTAAAAAAGGTGTAAGAATTGAGTGATAATTGATGAAGCAACGGTGTACAAACTTGATAGGTACATTTGAGAAGATTATTCGAAATTGACGAGGGTGGGGGTGGACATAAAGTTTGAAGTGATATTACACTATTGATTAGTACCCTTGTATTCTAATCTGATAGGAATCCTAGTAAAGTGGACCCCTAGCACTAAAGCTACCATCAGTCAGTTTTATTGATCCCATGTACAAAACGAAGGAGGGCTAATGATTAAAAAGGTCATTAATGTGCGAACGTTTATTGAGTTGGATGACGCCCATTTTTTGATTTGCCATCGTCTCTGCAATTATAATTTGGGTTCGTTTTTAGTTCCTTACGATTGATTTAAGTAGTGTGATCATAGGTTGTAGAGTGACAAATATAAAGTTTATAAACCTTAAGTTGTTCCTACAAATTTGTGACAGTGTGGACAAATGGCCCCTGCCGAGGTCGGCCTTCTATGTGAAGGAAAAACTTCACTTTGTATGTCACAAAGAATGGCAAAAAAAAAATATGAAGTCATTTTCTTTCTTCACAATTTCATATTGATAGAAAATTAGAGATAATCAATCTAATTGTTCATCGATTTCGATCGAATGCAATGATACTAACAATTTTCGAATTCTGAATTATTCAAGATATCCATTGAATCGATCGATTTCTTCGCCCATTTGAAAGAACAAGAATAAAAAAGAAAAAAAAAAGTTTGTTGTCATCTTCTGATTCTTCTTATTCCGATTCAATTTTTTTCTTTTCTTCAATCTTTTTATCCTTAATTACAAGATTTGTGTTTCTTCATCTAATGGATCAGTTGTTTTTTCATATCTACATCTTACAAGAAATTATGTTTCCAATCTTTACATTTCCTACTCAAAATTTGAAAACAATGGTGGTTGTTGTTGCTGGTTCAATAAGGAGTGTTTAGAGTTTGTGAGTAATTAGGATTACTAGGTTTGCTTAAAACTCAAATTTGCATGCTAAAGGATTGTAGGGAAAGACCTATACAAGATGCAAAACAAACATCAAACTGATTGATCCACCACCAGTTTCACGTCTTCAAGGTATTCGACTAAAAGTCCCAAAAGAACAAACAGTGTCTAGCTTCCATCTCTCGATCTTGCAGTTCTCTTGACTACTTGAATTGAGGATGTCAGAGCTTGCAGTGTTGAAGTCATTTTGTGAGCCATCTAGATTTATACCAAACAACATGACCTATAGGGTTGTAGTTGCACCGCTAGTCTTAATTCGCTAGATAATTTCATTGACTCATAATGCCCTAAAACCACGATCCATGTTTCAGATAACAACAAAAAGTAACCATATCATCATCGAGCTCGTTTCAAATAAGAGAGAAAAATAAAAAATCCTAGCATAGTAATAAAGAAGATTATAAAAAACCTAACAGAGTAATAAAAATGATTCTTCTTAGTTCTTTCTTCATTTTGTGAAAGACGATCAAAGATTCTTCTCAGTTTAGAATTTAAAGTACAAAATTTCCTCAACGAAAAGTTGAGTAGTGTTACTCTAATTTGATTTATAATATCTTAGAATTAGGTTCTGATTCACCATGATCCGTGGACATATCAGACATATGAATTTATATATGTGGCTTTAGTGCATATCAAATTAAATTTTCTTATATTCATTCTTTATTCTATATATACCTCAAATGGATAAGAATTGAATTTATGAAAATATGATTGAGTTTGTATACCATAGGAGAGTCTCACACTTCATTGGGTTGTGTTTCAGCAAACAAGACTAGCTAGGGTTAGATACAGTTCCATGTCCATATATATTGTGTACGACTAAATTTGTTTAAGATATGAAAGAAGATGCATACATATCTCTTGTGGAATGAGTTCACGAAGGGTACACCCATTGGATGCACCATGAAGAGTAAGATTTTAATGAACCTAGTGATCATATGGGTACTGCAATACTGGATCATCAGTTTGAAAGATATAATGTTAAGGGGTGTGCAGCTAATCTTGAGAGGTATGTGTCAAATATGATGAGGAATGACCCCGACGACGAAGCTGAGCCATTTAACAAGTTGTTGGAAGATGTTGGTGAACCTTTATATCCTTATTATAAAAGTTATTCATGTTTATCCTTTAATGTTCATTTACTTCATCTTTAATGCTATAAGAAAAAAGTGGTTTGACGAGTTGTTGAATCTTTTGATTCAGGTTAATCTATTTTCATTATTATCGAAGTATTTTTACATGGCTCAAAAACTCTTCAAAGACTTGGGTCTTGGATATGTAAGGATTGATTCTTGACTCAATGATTGTATGTTGTTTCGGAATAAACATTTGCACTTGGATAACTACCTGATATATGGTGTTTAGATGGAAAGTATGGTCAACAGGAGATGACGAGTCAGATATTAGTTCAACGAGAAAACTTAAAGGCATTCAAGAAAAGGAGTTACTATACTTTTCCTTGAATCTAATAATTCAGATGTTATTTATTTCTTTAGGGACCGCTTCCTAAATGAGATAACAGTTAGAGAACGGTTTTATTGGTGGGAATTTGAAGTATCTGGCGAATCCATCTAATTAAAAAAAAGCTTTCACGAGATGCACCACATACTTTTTACCGACCCTTACAAAGTCAGATTTACTTTGGCAAGTGACGGGACGAATCCTTGCAGAAATATGAGAAACATTCATCGTACATGGTTGTTATTTCTAATTAACTACAACTTACCATTATGTATGTACGAAATACTATAATTTATTTTAATATTTGATAATTCCTAGACCCAATTCATTGATGTGTATTTGTATCCACTAATAGAGGAATTAAAGAATTTGTGGGACGAAGGTGTTTACGCGTCCGATGCTTCAAAGAAACGGAATTATTAGTACAGAGTACCTTTGCTGAGCATAATTAATGATTTCTCTGCACTTTCTATTCTATGTAGATGGAGTACCAAAGGAAAATACGCATTCCTTTGATGCAATAATGTCTCATGCTCATTTCGATTTCCAAATGGAGGTAAGCTACTCCTGAATCAGGGAGATACCATTTCCTAAAAGAGGAAGAATTGCAAGGAACAAGAAGAAAAGCTGAATAAATATCGTCATCCTTGGTGAAGGCTCCCTTCAAGCCGAGAACATGATGTTGAGGACCACTACTTGTATTAATGTGAATGAAATAGATAGTACAATTAAATAATTAATACCAACTTGTTTGGAAAGGATGGGGACCATCGAGGTACGATAAGAAAAATACCCTTCGAGCACAATTGGAAGAAGATTACCGTTTCTCATGAATTATTGAACATGAGAGCAATTATGGTGTTTCATACTATTAAGGTGATATATATCGAGAAGACAAAAACAATCTCAAAGCCCGATTTGATCTATAGGTTATTGAAAATTTTATAATTTATTATCGTTTGGTGTCAAATACATACTACCATTTGCTAAATTTCTTGTATATTACCTTGTATTACTCTTGTTTTCAATTTATGTCTCATATATATTAGGTAGATCTTCCAAAATTTATGAAAATGGCTCTAAAAGTACCAATAAAGTGAACAAGGATCAAAGACCAAGTGGAACGACGAAATTGTTGTTGCTCGAAATCGTTGTAAAACTTGTTCAAATCCAGGAATTTTTACTTTTATCTTTTAGAGAATTAAAAGTTTTAGAGCATTGCTCGGTTGAACCCACTGGCGTTGGTATGTCAATTCAGTTGTCAAATCTATGCAAAATTACATTCTTAATTTAGTCTACTAAAGTCAGTTTCAGATTAGATTAGGTTTAAGAAGTAGAGTAAGGAATCAAAGCTATCATGGGTGACTGAAAATTGAAGACTCACAGAGACATATATGGAGAAATTCATTAAATTTTAGTAAGAATACTTGATTCTTGTTTGTATCGTCCATAAAATTGACGAAGAGCCCGCTAATCATCCCCGTTTATCCCGTGAAGAAGTTTCCAGAAGTCTTGTTGCCCAAGTTGCTTGCATATCAAGTTTGTATCAGAATTAGGGTATACATAAGTATATAAATACATGTGTCCTAAACCCTAAGAGGATATGGAATTCTAGGTTAGCCAACCGTACAGGATTATTGTAATCATCACATCAATACAATATTCTCCCTATACGATTCCTCCGTGGATGTAGGCATCACTTGCCGAACCACGTTAAATTCTTGTCTCCTTTATCATATTTAATTTATGTTTTCTATCCCTAATTCACACCATCATCATCAAATAAATTGTGTTTAGTGCCTAAAAGTAAGTTTGGGTACAAACATTAGTGCCAACTAAGGGGATTTGTGTAAAACAATCGTGTTTTACTGTTGAGAAAAGTGGAGCAGAAATCGTGCACGAGATTCCATTCAAAAATCAGCAAAAAGGAAAAGTTAGGGTTCAGAAAAACTGTTGCGAAATATTTGAAGAAACTATTGCGAACAGTTGAAGAAACCTTTACGAAGGTTGAAGAAACTGTTGCGAAAGAGTTGAAGAAAGCACGACGTAAAGGGTTACAAAAACTGTTGTCGAAGGTTTCTTTCTGTTAGAGCATTGCTCGGTCGAACTCGCATGCGTTGTTATCTCAAGCATGTTTGTCAATGTTAGTGATCAAAACTGTAAGTCTTGATTTCTAGTCCACTATAGCTAAGTCTCGGACTAGGATAGAAAGTGTAATTGAGCTCAAGGACTTCATGGCGATTCATCATACAAGAATAAGAACTACTCAAGAAACCGGTGGAACTTCTCGACAAAAAGGTATGTGAAGACTTGAACTTATTTATCACTCAAAAGTCTATCTATTCTATCTCCTACTTCTTGAGACAACACTATATATAGACTTTGATTATACACAGTTGGTATTTCGAGCCGAGTATACCTCGCCTATCTATATCTCGAAATATGTGTTGGTAAGCTTTTCGGTTCGACCAAGTTTATCTTTACCTAGTGACGAAAGTCATGATATGTTTCAATCACTTTGAAAATTGCTTTGACAAAGAATGTTTCAATAATTGGAATGAGAGTTTAGATTACATAACCAATGTGGACATAAGCATTGTTGTGGAAACACATTTATGTATAAGTCCCATTCCTTGAACCAAAATTTGCGAACTTTGTTGATCAAGAGAACCGGAAGAATGGAGTGAGCCAAGTCCGCGAACTCAGTCCGCGAACTTCCGAAGTTCTCAAACCCGAGAATTTCTGCTAGAGTTGACAAACTAGTGCGTGAAGCTAAGTCCGCGAACCGGCGAAGTTCTCATCCCGAGAATTTTTGCTGGAGTTTGTAAACTCTGCCCGGTAAATTAAGTCCACGAACCAAGTCTGCGAACTTAAGAAGGTTATATATCTGAAGATGATTTCTGAACTTAAACTTAAAAAGACTAAGGAATGCAGTTTTCAAACCGTGGCTATAAAAGTTCATGAACCGATTCGAGTGAATCAAATCATTTTTGCTTCAATTGTGTCTTGTGTGGTTACATAAGAATTCTTTGCAATTGAACAACTCTCTAACTAGTTCATTTGAGTCATGTGAACTAGTTATGGTGAAGAAGAACATGGTTGATATGAAATGCTCATATGGCTAACCTTTTGGTTAATTATTATTGAACCAACAAGTGCATACGTTTGGGTACGGTTAACAAACCTAGAAGCATGCATTTCAATTGTGTGTAACAAGCTAAGTTTTCGATCTAACGGTTGAGAAATATTAGCTTGAATCTAAATCAGGTTTTCATCTAACGGTGGATATTGATTGCTTTGTTACCAAGGTAACTTAATGGCAAACCCTGATTTGAAAGACTATATAAGGTGATATCTAGCATCAATGCAAAACTAATCCCCACACCTTACATGTGATACTAGTTTGCGTGCTAGATTCGGTTCTCCTTTAACATTTGGTTTTCTTCTTCTAAAACCAGGTTAACGACTTAAAGACTTCATTGGGATTGTGAAGCCATAACGATACTACTTTATCGTAGTTGTGTGTCTGATCTTGCATCTTCTATCGTACGAGTATAATCATATTGATTGGCTTGAGATTGATATCTCCGATAGGCAAGATATAAAAAGTAATCACAAACATCTTCGTCTCATCGTTTGTAATTCCGCAACATCTTGTTTCGCTACCATACGATTAAGATTGTTGTGAGGTGATTGATAACTCTAGGTTGTTCTTCGGGAATATAAGACCGGATTATCAATTGGTTCATGTTCACCTTGATTACTATCAAAATATGGAACAAAACATTTTAGGGTTTATCTGTGGGAGACAGATTAATCCTTCGATAGACTTGTTTGTGTGAGACAGATTTGTTTGTCATCAAGTCTTCGAATTTGGGTCGTAGCAACTCTTAGTTGTGGGTGAGATCAGCTAAGGGAATCAAGTGCGCAGTATCATGCTGGGATCAGAGGCGTAGGGAGTACAACTATACCTTGGATCAGTGGGAGACTGATTGGGGTTCAACTACAGTCCAGTCCGAAGTTAGCTTGGAGTAGGCTAGTGTCTGTAGCGGCTTAATACAGTGTGTGTTCAATCTGGACTAGGTCCAGGGGTTTATCTGCATTTGCGGTTTCCTCGTTAACAAAATTTCTGGTGTCTGTGTTATTTCAATTTCCGCATTATATTGTTTTATCTTTATAATTGAAATAATACAGGTTGTGCGTTAGATCATCAATTAGAGTAATCCAACCTTTGGTTGTTGATTTTTATTGATTGATCCTCGGATATTGGTCTTTGGTACCATCTGAGTTATTCCTTGTATTTGATTAGGACTCGCTGATTTCTATTATCTTGAGTAAATCAAAACAAGAGATAGATATTAACTTCTTGAGATACTTTTACCTGGATTGAGTCTGACTGTCTAGTTGATTCTCTAGAAAGTATTTCAGAGTTAGTCCATACAGATTGCTAAGCGAAATATTGGGTGGTGTTGTTAGACCCCCGCTTTTTCAATTGGTATCAGAGCAGGAAAACACTTTGAACCTAACAAGTTTGTGTTTGTTCGTTCCTCAAAAAATTGTCCCATGGGAAATTTCTTTGGAAAACTTGCTCTTGGCATCTGTAACGCACGCCAGAAATCCTTAAAGATTGCCTCAAGGTTATTATGGTCAAAATATCTGGGTTCTCATGATAGTCTCTCTTCATCTAAAAGGGAAGCTTTGGATGATAAGTATCAATCTAAAGGAAAAAATAAAAAGAAGGAAAGAGTGAGTAAACGTTCGTCACGCTCAAGGATATGGACCCTCACTAGACTAACTCTAGATCTCTTTGAGGAATACTATCATAATGGATCAATTGACAAAGATCTACTCAGAGCATTCGAAGGCGTTTTAATCTCTTAGAAAAACTTAATTCTGTTAAGTCTAAGAATCATTTCGAAAAAGGTTCGGTACATGTACAACCTAGGAATCGGAAGAATATTCCTTCTAACCAGATTAAACAAAGGAGAGAAAGCTATGACTGCCCTGATTATCATCATTACTTTGATTATACAACGGGGACTGTTCGCACATATCAACCAGAAATTTTGCATGAGGATTCCTCTACGCATTATGCCTCTTGGTAACAAGCTTGGCACTACCCCATTTGTATATATCTTGGAATGGGGCAAGAAATGGTTGAAATTGTGTACAGTTTTGTTATTCTCTGTTTGATCACCCAATAAAGCTTTCTACTGCATCCATCGTCTCTCACAAAGTGTGTTGTTACGGGATGCATAACCTTTGTTGTGCAAAAGAAAACCCCACTTTCGTGTGTGTGGGTCGTAGTTCACAAACGGTTCCAAGCCCATTATTGGTCTTATAAAGGAGAAGTTCGCGCACCCTCTTCTTCTTCACCCGTCCGCGTACGTAAACCTCTAGGGTTTTGTGTGTTTTCTCCATTAAAGGCTCTTTGGATAAATTAAGAGAAAGAGTGTTCAAGATTAACTCCAAGTAAGTAAATTCCTCTTGTTCCTTTCAATTTCTTATTGCTCATGATAAATTCTAAGGGCTCAAAAACCTCTAGCATGAATTCTCCTTGTGACTAAAATTCTCTTAGGATTAGGATTGTGAATGATTCTTGTGCTAGAATCTTTGAAAAGATTTCATCTAAAGGTTTTATCCTAGAAAAAAAATTGGATTTATCTAGTGGACATGAAGAGGATTTAGTTTGCTTCAAAAAATTCAATCTTGGAAATATCTTTGATGGTTATGGTCAAGGTTTTGATTCTCTCACAAGAATTTGCTATGCCAACATTCATGATGTTGATCTTGATAAGATGGAATTCAAATCCATGGTAAATAGAGAAAGATTTCTTGTTAATAGAGAATTAATTTCAAGAATTACCAACATTCCGTTGGGAAACGTGCGTCTTCCTAGACCAAATGAAGAACGACCATCTTGTGATGAAATCTCTCTAGGGATTTGTGTCAAGAAGGTAGCTTGGAATCAAGGAAAGTTTCCTACTAATAATCTTAGTATCCCGTTATTGGCATTTGAGAAACTTCGTATCACCAATCTTTGTCCCTCCACAACTGAGAACTCTTGGTGGAGTTATGAGTTTGCGGAAATAGTTTATTTCCTTGAATCGGGTGTTCAAAGTCTCGATATTTGTGGGTTAATCATCTATAAAATGACTTCGATGACTTCACCTATCAAGATGTTAGGCTACCATTGCTTGGTTGGACAAATTTTCCGTGATCGTGGTCTTGATTCGATTGGCAACTCTCTCGGAGTTCCCAAACTGGTTCGTCCGTGTACCTTCAGACGCATAAGGGAAAATGTGTGCAAAAGACAAAGAGATGCTTCACTTAACTATTGTGACCCTACCACTTTGAGTCTTCTTCAAAAAATTCATAAGGGTGTGAGTAAGGTTGATTCAAGGGTGAAGTGTGTCCAAGAACAATTGTCTTTGGTTGCAACGAAGTTTCCCGAGCTCAAGGAAGAATTGAACACAATTCAAGCATCTTGGAGTATCTCCGATGAGGAAGAAGATGAGTAATTTGTGTTCTGTTTGCCTAGTATGTCTTCTTTTTTGTTTAGTTGGAAGAATAACTAGTGCCTGGAATAGCAATGATTGTGACTACACATAGCTATTATTTTTCATCTTCTTGTTCTTTTTTAGGTTTTTTGGTTTAAAAAAATTCTAAAAATATTTGGAGGATGATGTTTTTGCAGTATTTAATCTTTATGATTTGTTGTATTGCAACTTGTTATGGGATATTGATGTTTACGTCCGTGAACTATGGTTGTCCTATACCTTGTCAAAAGTAAAGTCGTTTGTGATTGATATTCATGTATTGGTTAAAAAATGAATGGACTTTTGACAATTACAAAAGTTAAGCCTATATTGTCAATCTTTGACGGAAGATAGGTTAAAATCTTTTGTTTGCAAGGATTATGTCTATTGAATGTCTTTATGTGAATAGTGATGGAAGATAGAATGAATCCTTGTGTATTCCACAGTATTGATCTTTACTGATCCATATTTTATGTAATACTGTGAGGCTCCGTAATGTGTCTTACGTTGAGCAATGTTGATGGTAGTTTTTAGCTTAGTGGTAAAATCGTAAAACCGTACATCTGACATGACGTCACTACGACCACTAGCGCATTTATTGAATCAATCAGCATGCCTACGTAAGAATTACCAGGGTACCTTTTTTTTAAATACATGTGTCATGTTCCACGGCAGAGCCCTTAGTATTGACTGACATTATTTTCGTATATACCAAACCCTAATTCTCGCACCACCGTGCCAATGGAAAACCATGCCAGCCACGTCTCCGCGCCAAGGCATGCTAACCATGCCAGCCGCGCCACCGTGCCAATAGCAAACCATGCTAGCTACGTCTCCGCGCCAAGGCATGCTAACCATGCCAGCCACGTCTCCGCGCCAAGGCATGCCAACCATGCCAGCCGCGCCTCTGTGCCAATGGCAAACCATGTCAGCCACGTCTTCGCGCCAAGGCATGCCAACCATGCCAGCCGCGCCACCGTGACAATGGCAAACCATGCCAGCCACGTCTCCGCGCCAAGGCATGCGAACCATGCCAGCCGCGCCACCGTGACAATGGCAAACCATGCCAGCCACGTCTCCGCGCCAAGGCATGCCAACCATGCCAGCCGCGCCACCGTGCCAATGACAAACTATGTCAGCCACGCCTCTAGGCCAAAGCCACGCCGACCCTACTACATGCCGCTGGCTGCCAAAACGAAGGGTTGCAACGATCAACGAACACCCTTCCATATGAGATGCAGATCTTAGCCGTCCAAGGTCGCCAGCTAACGCGTGGTAACCTTTGGCCTAACACCAAGCCCTAACTTTGGTCGCGCCCAAACTAATGCCAAACCCTAGTTTTTGGTCGCGCTTAACTATGCCAAAATCCTAGCTTGGTCACGCCTAAACCGTGCCAAAGACATGTCGGCCACGCCTTCATGTCGCTGGCTGCCAAAACGAAGGGTTGCAACGATCAACGACCACCCTTCCATCTGAGATACAGATCTTAGCCGTCCAAGGTCGCCAGCCAACGCGTGGTAACCTTTGTCCCAATGCCAAGCCCTAATTTAAGCCGCGTCCAAACTATGCCAAAACCCTAGTTTTTGGCCGCGCCTAACTATGCCAAAATCCTAGCTTGGTCACGCCTAAACCGTGCCAAAGCCATGCCGGCCACGCCTTCATGCCGCTGGCTGCCAAAACGAAGGGTTACAACGATCAACGGTCACCCTTCCATCTAAGATGCATATCTTAGCCGTCCAAGTCCGCCACCAAATTAAGAGCCTTGTGGCGACCTTTTGGCCTCGACGCCAAATTCTTTGGCTTGTGCCACCAAAATCTAACTTTGGCCATGCCGCCATCCATCCTGAATTCTTCCTGGTTTATACTGTCGGGATTTTTTAACCACCCAAACGAGCTCAAAACCTAAATATTCCCGCGAAAGGAGATAGAGAATTCTTTTCCAATCGAAACGGAGGGTTGGATCGTCGAAATCCGAGTCCGTACGTGAATTCTACGGCGATTCTAGTAAAGGGAACTAATTAGGGCTTCGGTATGTCAAACCCTAATTTAGACACAGCCGCACACTTCCAGTGGCTCCCTTCCAAGCCGCAAGCGACTCCCTTGCAAGCCGCACAATGTTAGCAGCTCCACTTCACACCAAAGCCATGCCGGCCATGCAACCATGCCGCTGACTTCCAAACAAAGGGTTGCAACAATCAACAGCTACCCTTCCTCCTGAGATACGAATCTCAGCCATACAAACTTGCCACCAAACGATTTGTGGCAATCCCTTGGTCACGGCACCAGCCTGGCTACGACGCCTATCCTTTGGTCACGACACCAACCTGGCTACGACACATATCCTTTGGTCACGGCACCAACCTGGCTACGACGCCTATCCTTTGGTCACGTCACCAACCTGGTTACGACACCTATCCTTTGGTCACGGCACCAACCTGGCTACGACGCCTATCCTTTGGTAACGGAACCAACCTGGCTACGACGCCTATCCTTTGGTCACGGCACCAACCTGGCTACGACGCCTATCCTTTGGTCACGACACCAACCTGGCTACAAACGCCAAACCCTTTGGCCACACCTAAACCGCGCCAAGGCATGCCGACCATGCCACATGTGCCAATGGCATGCTGTGCCAGCCACCTTGCCGCGTCTAAACCATGCCGGCCTTTCCTTCACGGCGTTGGCTGCCAAAATGAAGGGTTGCAACAATCGACGGCCACCTTTCCATCTAAGATGCGGATCTTAGCCGTTCAAGGTTACCAGCTAACGCATGGAAACCTTTGGCCCGATGCCAAGCCCTAATTTAGTCGCGCCCAAACAATACCAAACCCTAGTTTTTGGTCGCGCCTAAACTATGCCAAAATCCTAGCTTGGACATGCCTAACCGTGTCGGCCATGCTTTCATGCCACTGGCTACCAAACGAAGGGTTGCAATAATCAACGGCTACCCTTCCTCTCGAGATGCAAAATCTCGACCGTCGAAGGTCACCACCGAGCCGGCATGTCTCCCAAGATCAACTTACCAAACATCAGCAACATGCTACATGTTTTCCCCGAAAACACCCAAGACATCAACACATGTCACAAACTGGGGGATGCTCATTGGGGTATTGGTTTGGCGGTTTACAGCGTGCGGCGTGCACTACGCTTGTTACAAGACAGTGTCATAAGGATGAGGCGGTTAGTAAATACAGGGAGTAATGGTGAAACGCTTTCCTTCATTATGTAACATCAATTCCAGGCGTTACCGGTTACCACCTCCTCCCATTTACTCACCCGTTTCCATTTCTTACGAGACCAGAGTACGTTTTACTTCGACTTGTATAAATAGATTTTACCTATTTCCACCGAAAAACGGGTTCTGGTCAGGAGCATACAACACTCAGAAAATATTTGCTAGCTTTCCATCTGTTAGCTTCCCACTTTCTGATACAAGTCGTGAAACAACTACTCTTCCAGAATCAACTATTCTGGTCTCAACACTCTCTTCGCTTCCCTCCCCTAAACCAAACCTTCTCCTTCACTTTGTGACCGAAGCAAGTATGGAACGGCCATTTCTTGGTTTAGGCCGGATTTGTACAGATTGATCTCTCAAATCTAAATTACTCCCTTGCAGTATATTGTTTAGGGTTTAAATTCGTTTCTCACCCACACACCCGAAATTACCAAAATCAAGAGAAATCGTTTTCACCCTCAAACAATTGGCGACCACAGTGGGAGATTGATCTTTCGGTTACAATGTCAATTTTCAATCCTCGATATCATACTTCGACCCAGACATCAATATTGTAGAAGCAAACGATCCGCTCAGGGATCGACGACTCGGCTACCAGACGACCCGATTATCAGTCTTGACACGACAAGGGATGACTGGGGACTGCCTAGAGGTTAAAAGCAAACGATCCGACCAGGGATCGAAGACTCGATTATCAGATGACTCAGAGACGACTGGGGACTTTCCACAATCACGGCGGTGTTTCCCACAAAACTCGGTCTTACACCCGGAAGAATCCTTTTTCATAAGGAGATCCGAAAAACCGAGTAAGTCTTGCCTAGACAAAATACATGGTTTACTATTTTAAGTTTTCACGGGAATGATTAAACCGATAGCCATGTTATGTTTCACCCCATTGTTGATGGTGGTTTTTAGCTTAGGGTTAAAATCGTAAAACTGTACATCAGACACGACGTCACTATGACCATTAGCACATTTATTGAATCAATCAGCATGCCTACGTAAGAATCACCGGGGTACCTTTTTTTTTACATGGGTCATGTTCCACGGCAAAACCCTTAATATTGACTAACATCATCCATGCCAAACCCTAATTCTCATGCTACCGTGCCAAGGCATGTCAACCATGCCAGCCACACCACCGTGCCAATGGAAAACCATGCCAACCACATCTTCGCGCCAAGGCATGCCAACCATGCCAGCCGCACCACTGTGCCAATGGCAAACCATGCCAGCCACATCTCAGCGCCAAGGCATGCCAACCATGCCAGCCACGTTTACCGCGCCAAGGTATGCCAGCCATGCTGTCCGCACCATGCGCCAATGGCATGCGAAACCCATGGCCCTAGCCACGCTGGCCGCACCATGCGCCAATGGCATGCCAGACCCTTGGCCCCACCATGCCAAGCCAACCGCACCTTGCCTTGGCCCTAGCTATGTTGGCCGCACCATGCGCCAATGGCATGCCAAACCCTTGGCCCCACCATGCCAAGCCATACGCACCATTCTGCCTTGGCCCCACTATTTCAAACCGTCCGCACCATTCTGCCTTGGCCCCACTATGCCAAGCCGCCCGCACCATTCTACCTTGGCACCGCTATGCCAAGCCGTCCGCACCATTCTTCCTTAGTATACCATGTCGGCCTTCCCTATGCGGCTACCAAAACGAAGGAATATGACGATCAACGACCACCCTTCAATCCTAGATGCAAATCCTAGCCGTCCAAGATCGCCAGACAACGCATGGTAACCTTTGGCCCAAAACCCTAGTTTTGGCCACGCCAAACCGTGCCAAGGCATGCCATGCCACATGTGCCAATGTCATGCCAACCACCTTGCCGCGTCATACCATGCCGACCTTCCCTATGCGGCTACCAAAACGAAGGCGTGTGATGATCAACGGCCACCCTTCAATCCTAGATGCAAATCCTAGCCATCCAAGGTAGACAGATAATGCATGGTAACCTTTGTCCCAAAACCCTAGTTTTGGCCACGCCAAACCGTGCCAAGGCATGCCAATGGCATGCCAACCACCTTGCCGCGCCACGCCATACCGGCATTCCATATGCGGCTACCAAAACGAAGGCGTGCGACGATCAACGACCACCCTTCAATCCTATATGCAAATCTTAGTCGTCCAAGGTCGCCAGACAACGCATGGTAACCTTTGGCCCAATACCCTAGTTTTGGCCACGCCAAACCGTGCCAAGGCATGCCATGCCACATGTGCCAATGGCATGCCAACCACCTTGCCGCGCCACGCCATACCGGCCTTCCCTATGCGGATGCCAAAAAGAAGGCCTGCAACGATCAACGACCACCTTTTCATCTAAGATGCATATCTTAGCCGTCCAAGGTTACCAGCTAACGCATGACAACTTTTGGCCCTAGTTTGGTCGCGCCTAAACAAAGCCAAAACCCTAATTTTTGGTCGCGCCTAAACCAGGTCATATAAAAGCCATACCGAGCATACTTTCATGCCACTGGCTACCAAACGAAGGGTTGCAATAATCAATAACTACCTTTCCTCTTAAGATGCAAAATCTCGACCGTCGAAGGTCACCGAGCCGGCAAGTCTCCCAAGCTCGACTTTCCAGACGACAACAACATGCTACATGTTTTACATGAAAACACTCGAGACATCAACGCATGTCACAAACTGGGGGATGCTCATTGGGTATTGGTTTGGCGGTTTACAGCGTACGGCGTACACTATGCCCGTTGATTTTAGTATCTTTGATGGGAAATCTAGTATGTCAAAAGCTAAGGATGATACTCCACGATGATTTAAAAAATCTTGAAAACGGGAAAAAAAGATTTTGTAAAGATACATCGTCTCCTTATTATAAGACTCAAATTTGTGTTGATGGTGATATTCAAAGTTACAATTTTCGTGGGTTCTGGCATTTATCATCTATCTTCCCTAGCAGAGACTATAGAAAAACAATATAGGCTGCAAATCTTGATGATATGAATGATAATTTTTATTATCAAGATATTAAGACGAACGATATTGTCTATGCTGCTGGAAATTCTGATCAGTATACAGATTCTGACTTCGAAGAAGAAGTATTCCATGAGGATCTAATTTCGAATAATCTTCTCAAAGAATGTCATCAGAAACTTCGAATACTGAAATCTACTTATTTCTGAAGTAAGTTTAATTTGATAGACTTCATTGTTGGAATGGAGACTTGCAATAACAACTTGATTTCGTTTGTGCATGGGATTATGTCAGACAATTACAAGGTATTAAAGGTCAAATCCTTGAAGGTAGTGACTGAGAGATTATCCTTCAAACAAAGTTATATAATCTGGAGAATTTTGAGATGAATTTTTTATTCAATTATGAACAAGAAGATATCAAAGTTTAATTTGAATCATATAAGGATGATCTAGATAATGTTCTTGAAGAGATCGAAAGGTTGGAAGAAGAAAATATGATCTTGAAAGAAAATAAACTCAGTAACAGCTCAGATTAATTAACCTCGATATTAGGAGCATGTAAAAATCATCGTGACACATGAGGATTGGGTTTTGAAGGAATAAACACTCCTAGTACTTGCAAAGAGGTAATATTTTTCAAGGCTAAACATTCTTCTCAAATTAAGGCTTCCAGTTATGACAAAAGTGAAGTATCTCCACCATCAGTCAATGATGGAAAGAGAAAAGTTTATCAATCTCCTAAGCGTTCACATGCACATACACATCCTGGTAATACTCAACATAACTTTTCTCATACTATTTTTTGTTAATAGTGGAAAAACAAGGACTTGAAAAGGGAATGAAGATTTCTTAAAAGAGATAAAACAAGATCTTATTATAATTCATGAGAAGACAAGATATGATGCTCACAAGTGGAGAAAAATTGACTTGCAGAAGATCAGTTCTTCCATGGTTCCCCAAACAAAGTTTCGAAACGATGTTCAGAAGAAATAGAAACCTTATTCACCTAAACCCACTCAGAAATGGGTGCCAAATATTGTCAATAAAGCAATAAGCATCAAGAAGAAGGATCAACCTGAAAAGAACACGACAATAGCCAACATATTTATGGGTTATATAATGGTCGTTGAGAGTTTAAAGAAAGAAATAAAGTTCTTAGAGCTCTTAAGCGATGTTGTTTTAACCACCTGTGATGAACTAAGCAATCTTCGCCCTGACATAACTTGATTGTATTGAAAGTGCATCCTCACCGAGAATTCCCCTGTAATAAAATGGTGAGGAAAGCACACGAATCAGGACACATATCTTATGTTGAGTAAAATGTTGAATTTGTGGTGAAGCCAAAGTATTCATGATATGTTTTGTTATAAAGGTATGTCAATTGACTTGAGCAAGTTTATGATTATACACTTGATGCCTTGATCTATTATAAAAAAAATACTTTTATTTTTTATCTCTTATTTTTTTCTAAGTAATTGGGTGAATATACTAGTATCACCATGATTAATTGTTTAAACATATACCTGAAGTTAAATGTTAAATACACAATATTTCTGAAGACAATAATTAATGCTCCTATTCATGTTGAGCCATTGCACCATAGAAATGCATCCATGCCATATAAGCAGGGAGAACTTTATATGAAAACAAAACATAGGTTGATACCCACATCAATTCCTTACATTTTGGACTCAATATTAGTGATGTGATAGCACCTATCCAAAATTGACTAAAATAAAGGTGCGAACAAGACAGTGATGACTGAAGAGAGTCTAATACACGTAGTCGATTTTGTGAGTGCTCATTAAAGTAGTTTGATTTGTTGGAACAACGCTCAACAAATAAAGATAAAACTTTTACTTCCTTCCCTTTTAGAGAGAATTATATTCCAGGCATGATTGGATCCCATAAAAGCAGATGAAAAAACAATTCAAACCATAAAAGATTGATAGATATACTTGAGCAATCTTAACATCAGAAAACATGGTTTTCATGATGTTTTGTGCAAAACCTCATATTCATAAGTTAATATTGAGGTTGCACACATTACTACACTTAAGTGGTGATGGGGTGGGTTTGAGACTCACCACTAGTGTCGTTAGAAGATCCAATAAGGGTATTTGTATTTTTTATGATAATCCAGTTTTTTGTTACCTTTATTGTTCTTCCGTTTTACTTTATCATGATATGACTTAGAAGATGCTCCACATGTGAAGCTCATCAAATTTTGATTCATCCTCTTCGTCTCATTCTGGAGCTTTATAAAAATTATATTATTTCTTTTAAGTCTTCGACACTTCTCTTAAACATGTCAATTACTTCCACATAATAAACAGTTTTTAGAAAAAACTCTCTTTTTGAAGTTCAGATCTTTTATTAGCACCAAAATTCTTCTCACCATCCTTATCAGATCATGCAAGAATGAAGGTATTATTTTTGGTGTTAGAGGTTTTTTCATTAAACCCTATACCGCTGGTATTTTCAAAGGACTTTTGACCAAAATGCATGACCATATCTTATCAGAACTTCCAGAGATCCTTTGTAGATCGTTTTTTAGGATGTCAATCTCTTTTTCCTTGAGAGACAGGGTTTTAGTGAAATTCTCATTGAATTTTTCAAGCTCTTGATTTTTCACATGAAGAGAAGTTTTAACTTTGTCAAAGTTTTTCTTCAATTGTAGATTTTCTTGGTGAAGTTCTTCACTTTTACTCAAGATTTCAAGAATCACCTCATCTGACTCATAATTTGTATCAAGATTAGAGTCCTGGTCGGTTATTTCCAGCCAAGCAAAATTATTTTAAGTTCTTTCACTTCACAATTATAAATAAGAGTATGGTTATAAGATCACATATTCATCCACGAGGAGATATGGCTTGTTATTCGTGATTGACAACTTAAGTAAACTGGGGAGACTTTTGATTTTAAGTCTAGAGTAATTAAACTAATTATAATAGAAAATAATCAATAGGTTGAGAATACTGGTTAAAGGTTCATCATCAATCATGATACATGCACTTTGACTAATAATTAGAGTAGTTATTTAATCATTCATTATCAAGAGTCCTAGAGTACCCCATCGAGAGCATACTCCGGTAAATTCTTTATGTCATCACATACCATGACGATGAATATGTGAATACTACTTAGTGAACAAGCTAACGTGTTAGAGCACTGCTCGGTCCAACTCGCAAGCGTTGCTATCTCAAGCTTGTTTGTCAAGTTTAGTTACCAAAACTATAAGTCTTGATTTCTAGTTTACTTATAGTTAAGTTTCAGATTAGGATAAAAGTGTAGTTGAGCATTAGAATTCACGACGTTTATCGATTGAAAACGAAGAACTACTAATGGGAGCTTGTGGAACTTCATCAACAAAGGGTATGTGGAGACTTGAACTCATCTATCACTCAAAAGTCTATCTACTCTATCTCCTATTTGAGATAAAATTCGTATATCTATATAGACTTCAATTATACACATTTGATATCTCGATATGAGTTTAACTCGCTTACATATTTCTCGAAATATGTGTTGGTAAGATTTCGCTTTAACCAAGTTCATCTTATATTCTTGACGAAAGTCAAAAGATTATCATGTGAAAATCGCCTGGTAATATCTTACATGATTTGTGTTAGACAGTCATTTGATATAGACTCAGAATGTTTCATATCAATCATTCGATCACTTGGAAATTTCTTAAGCTAATAGTTTGTGTGAGACAGCTATTCTCGTCTTCGGAGAATGTTTCAACGGTTGAAATGAGAGTTTAGCACAATTGGATATAAGAACAGTATGCGTACTTGCATATGTGTAATCCAAATCCGGGAACTATGGTATGCATACCTGTATGCGCACTGATAGGTTTAGTAGGGGTCCGGGAACTAAGTACGCATACCGCTACGCGTACTGGCGTGAGGTTCAAGTTCCGGGACTTTACTGAGTTTGGTGGTATGCGTACCCGTTCGCATACTAACGAACCCAAACTTAGTCCGGCCACTAAGGTATGCTCACCCGTTTGTATACTTGAGTGGGTTATGTTCTAAAATCGGTTTGTTCATGAACTAATACATTTACATAATAAGGAATGCAATCTTTTGTAAACCGTGGCTATAATGTTCGTGACTTTATTCGAGTGAATCAAAATCGATTTTGCTTAAATTGTGTTTTGTATACTTCTATGAGAATATAAACAATTGAACAACTCTAGAATTAGTTTCGTTTGAGTTATTTGAACTAGTTATGGTTAAGATGAATATGGTTGATATGAAAGTTTTCATATGGCTAACTTCGGTTAAGTATTGTTGAGCCAACAAAGGTGTACACGTTTAGGTACAGTTACTCATACCTAAATGAAGTCACTTTTCATTTGTGTGTAACAAGCTAAGTTCGATCTAACGGTTGAAAGATATTAGCTTGAGTCTAATCAGGTTTTCATCTAACGATGAATATTAAATGCTTTGTTACCAAGGTAACATTGATTGCAAACCCTGATTTGAAGACTATATAAGGGAGAACTCTAGCAACTGGGAAACCTAATCCCCACACCTTCTGTGTGATACTAGTTGCGACTAGAGTCGATTCTCCTTTAACCTTAGGTTTTTCCAAAACCCTGTAGGCTAACGACTTGAAGACTTCATTGGGATTGTGAAGCCAGACCCAACTATTTTCTATGTAGTTGCGTGTTCTGATCTTGATGTTTTCTATTGTGATTGAGTACTATATTTTTTAAGATTTGCTCGAGATTTAATCTCCGATAGGCAAGATTAAAAGTATCCACAAACATCTTCGTCTCATTGTTTGTGATTCCACAGTATCTTGTTTCGCTACCATACGATTAAGATTATTGTGAGGTGATTGATATTTCTAGGCTGTTTTCGGGAATATAAGTCTGGTATATCAATTGGTTCCTATTCACCTTGATTTACCAAAATACGAAACAAAACTCATAGGTTTATATGTGGGAGACAGATTTATCTATTCAATATACTTTTCTGTGTGAGACAGATTGGTTTATCAAGTCTTCGTCTTTGGGTCGTAGCAACTCTTATATGTGGGTGAGATCAGCTAAGGGAATCAAGTGCGTAGAGTCATGTTGGGATTCAGAGACGTAAGGAGCGCAACTGTACCTTGATCAGTGTGAGATTGGTTAGGCTCAACTACATTCTAGTCCGAAGTTAACTTCTTTGCCAACATGCGTCGCAGCGCATTTGGAGACGAGCCTTCTCCATATAGTCCCCACAGCAATGGGACGCAGGCCACCTCCCAGCTTAATCAAGGGTGTAAGCGGTGTACTCGCAACGAACTCCCCCAAAACAGGTGGACACATGCCTGAAAGCGAAAGATTAACTACCTATGTGATAGCTGCGAGTACCTCTTCCGAAATGGCAGCTGCGGAACCACTAATGGCATCCAAAAGATGCTGCACCCTAAGCCCATCCCTTCCACAGGAAGTCCCCTTAGGGAAACTTCTGAGACGACCCAAAACAAGATCAGCCGAAGCCGTCATTGCCTCTTGCGCTACTGGGGAAGGAATATGTGGCGGAGCCGCTGACGGATGCTTACTCTGAAGCTTGTTCAAGGTGCCCTTATTGTTAGGAGAAACTCCACTGGATGTGAGGGTGCGAATAGCTGCAGCATACAGACCGTTCCGCAGTTTGGCTCTACGTAGCCGAAGGTTAGTAGGTTGACTTACCAGCAGTGTCTTCTTCCTCTTATCCCGTAGCTTCTGAATATTCCGGTGCTCATCCAGTACATTATGAATCAGCTTCATACAACCATTAACTTCTTCCCATTGATTCAAGGCCAAGTTGATGGACCTAATTTGCATCTTTTTCTTGGTAGAAGCTTTCTCTTCTTGGTTGCTCTGCAGAATGTACATATGGAGAATGCAAACAGGGAAGAGTAGGAGTTGAATCCAGGGTGCCAGTTCCTTGAGCGAAGCAACGACTTTCTGAAGAACAGCTTTGAAAGTACGAGCAAAGTGGAGCCTGCACTTGGTAGGGATACTTGAGACAGTTGGGATATTGGCCTGGGAAACTGTATGCAGTAGTTTTAAACTCATAGTAGGTAGAAATACCTCATTGGGATTGTCTGTCCCTGCAACGGTGAAGGCAATGGAGCTGCTAGGAGCTTCTACACCTACAAAAGTAACCGGAGCAGAAACTACATCTCCCTAACATAGTTTACACTTCTTACCCCAAGCATTGATGTGCATGCATTGAGAGCAAAGCCAACTCTTCAAATGCAGTAGAAATGAATACCATGCCATGTAAACAGCTCCATTGCTTCGTAATCTCTCACGACATCTATTCTTACCTTCTTCCCTTTTGTAATGCTGATTCTTCAAATGGTTAAACAAAGAACCTCTCAGTAACCCTCTCCCACCAACACCGTTCTTGCAACCATCTAAGCCACGATAAGGGCATTGATAAAGTCATCGCAGCCTTCAGATGGACTCAGTCTATCAGGGGGGATTGCAGTCAGGGGATGGGTTATGAGAGCTGTGGAAACTGTACAGTCAGTTCCAAGCATTTAGAGAAGGCCGACTGTAGAAATCTTAGGCGAAGAAGCAAACTATGAAAAACCCTAGAATAAGGTAAGTCGCTGCACAAGATGTTGTTGAAGTCGAAAAAGGGATCGATGGGTAGCTAAAAAGGAGGGGAATGAAGGTGAGGACCAAAAACAAAGAACAGGGATCATACGTAATTGTTTGATCAGATGAAAACACACAGACTGTATGATCGCTTGCAAATCGCCGGAAAACGGCCCTCCGTGGGAAACGGCAAACACTCTTATCTGTGGAAAACCACAAATGATAATGTATGATAATGGATCCATGAGACGACTTATTCAAAGTTCTTATATGGTTTGGCTGTCCATAGGTCTATTTATATTCATTTTTTATCAAAATTCCCTTCACTTCTCTTATCTTTGAAAGATACAGTTTCATGACTCCTGTGATTAGAGGTACCACAAAAAGGGATGCAGTTGAAGCAGTGAATGTGTATCTTCGTGAAGGAATCATTTTCTCAAGGAAGAAGAATGAGAGATCCACCAATGATGAATAAGGTTCTTTCTCTAACTGCCTCTTGTCTGTTTGTCATTTAAATAATAACTTTAGAGGTATGGTGAAGGATTTTATCAAAAAAAAAGATGATTTAAAATCTCAAATCATTTTATCTTTAGAAAAGATAGCTCACTATGAACATATGTTGTCTCTAACAAAGAAAACCTTGTGTGGACTAAAAGAGAACTTAGTGAGTTAACTGATATTTCTGAAGATCTGGAGGAATTGAACGATCCCATAATCAATGGGTTTTTCAATAATGAGAAGGAATTCTCAGTAGATGCTCTGAGAAATCTCTACGATGTCTAGGAAACTTCTTATGAGAATTTATTCTTGTGTTTTAAGAAGGTTAACTAGGGTTTGGAATAGCCATTATTGTGAGTACACATAGCTATCGCCAACGATTTTCATCTTGCAATGTTTTTAGATTTATTTATTTAAATTCTAAAGTTTATTTGGAAGATGATTTTGCAGTATTAATCTTTATGGTTTTATATATTGCAACTTGTTATGGGATATGTGTGTTTGCGTCCGTGAACTATGATTGTCCCATAATTGCTCAAAACTTAAGTCTATCATATGTCTTTATGCAAATATTGATAAAAGATAGAATATACTTTTGACAACAAAAGTTAAGCCTATTATGTCATTATGCAAATATTGATGAAAGATAGGATGAACTTTTGTCTATAAAGATTAAGTCTATTACATGTCTCTATACAAATATTGATGAAAATTAGAATGAATCATTGAATATTCCGCAATATTGGTCTTTCCCTGATCCACATCTTTGTGTAAGTACTGTGCGGCTCCATAAGTTTTCTTATATTTAGCATTTTCCATTAAATTAATCATAGGTTCTCTTGTGGTTAATTTAATTGAGTATTTTGGATACAAATTCATGTCATGTGATTTGTTAATGTCCAAATAAATCCTTATTTTCTTGTGAAAGTAAGGTCGCTCTTGTTGTTCTTTCAGGAATGACATTTTATGGGGGAGAGTTCTTAATTGAACTTGTGTTTAATTGCCAAATCTTTGTGGGGAGTGCGGCTATGGAATATTGTAGGATTTTTCTTGTATCTTTACAAACTCCATGATGAATACATTAGTTTTGGCTATGTGAAATCATCGAAACAAAGTTGATATGTTCTCTTTTGGTCATGAAGTATCTCTATGGAAATTTCATTAGGATCTCACTAATTTTCGTACCTTTGCCAATTTATATTGACAAAAAGGGGGAGAATTAATGTGTAGTTCACACTAGAAATACATATAGTTTACGGATCATTATGTAAAGGGGAGTGGTTTTCATGTGAGATGAAGTATTGACTAAGGGGGAATGATGCATATCACCATAATATTGTTGTCAAAGTTGTGATACAATTGGACCATGATGCAGTGTAATAATACTATGACATTGTATAACAATGATTGAGAGCTACTGTTTTCTCATTGTTATAGCTACGGATCTTCAACAACTATGATGCTGAGTTGAACACATTCATAATCACTGGAGAACTTGGAAGTGACGAAGATTTCGAGTAATATTGAAGAACCAAGGAAATCAAGCATTTGGATTGAGACCTACAAAGTTTATTTATTTTGTATTACATATGTATTGATAGTTTTGTCACTAAAATTGACAAAGGGGGAGATTGTTAGAGCACTTCTCGGTCGAACTCGCAAGCGTTGCTATATCAAGGTTGTTTGTCAAGTTTAGTTGCCAAAACTATAAGTCTTGATTTCTAGTCTACTTATAGCTAAGTCTCGGATAAGGATAGAAAGTGTAGTTGAGCATTAGACTTCACGACGTTCATCGATTGAAGACAAAGAACTACTAAGGGAAGCTTGTGGAAATTCATCAACAAAAGATATGTGGAGACTTGAACTCTTCTATCACTCAAAAGTCTATCTACTCTATCTCCTATTTGAGACAAAAGTCGTATAGCTATATATACTTCAATTATATACATTTGATATTTTGAGCTGAGTTTAACTCGCTTACATATTTCTCGAAATATGTATGGGTAAGCTTTCGCTTTAACCAAGTTCATCTTATATTCTTGACGAAAGTCAAAAGATGATCATGTGAAAATCGCCGGGTAACATCTTACATGATTTGTGTGAGACAGTCATTTGATGTAGACTCGGAATGTTTCGTATTGATCATTCGATCACTTGAAAATTGCTTTGAAACTAATAGTTTGTGTGAGACATCTATTGTCGTCTTCGGAGATTGTTTCAATGGTTGAAATGAGAGTTTAGAACAATTGGATGTAAGCACAGTATGCATACTTGCATAGGTGTAATCCAAGTCCGGGAACCATGGTATGCATACCCATATGCGTACTGATTGGTTTAGTAGAGGTCCGGGAACTAAGTACGCATACCGGTACACGTACTTGCGTGAGGTTCAAGTTCCGGGACTTTACTGAGTTTAGTGGTATGCGTACTTGTTCGCATACTGGCAAACCCAAACTTAGTCCGGTCACTAAGGTATGCGCACCCGTTTGCATACTTGAGAGGGTTATGTTCTAAAATCGGTTTTTTCATGAACTAATATGAAAAAGCGGGGGTCTAACAACACCACCCAATAATTCGATTAGCAATCTATATGGACAAACTCCGAAATACTTTGCTAGAAAATCAACTAGACAGTCAGACTCAATCTAGATTAAAGTATCTCAAGGAGTCAATATCTCTCACTTGTTTTGATTTACTCAAGCTAAAATAATAACGAGTCATTAATCAAACACAAGGAATAACTTGGATGGTACCAAAGACCAATATCCAAGGATCAATCAATATCAATCAACAACCAAAGGTTGGATTTCCAATTGATGATCTTAACGCACAACCTGTATTATTTCAATTATATAAAATATAATGCGGAAAAGAAATAACACAGACAGCAGAAGTTTTGTTAACGAGGAAACCGCAAATGCAGAAAAACCCCGGGACCTAGTCCAGATTGAATACACATTGTATTAAGCCACTATAGACACTAGCCTACTCCAAGCTAACTTCGGACTGGACTATAATTAAACCCCAATCAGTCTCCCACTAATTCAAGGTACAGTTGTACTCCTAGGCCTCTGATCCCAGCAGGATACTGCGCACTTGATTCCCTTAGCTGATCTCACCCACAACTATGAGTTGCTGCAACCCAAAATCGCAGACTTGATAATAAATAAATCTGTCTCACAGAGAAAAGTCTATCAAAGGATAAATCTGTCTCCCACAGAAAAACCCTAGGTTTTGTTCCGTCTTAAGATATAAAATCAAGGTGAACATGAACCAATTGATAATCCGGTCTTATATTCCCGAAGAACAGCCTAGATTAATCAATCACCTCTCAACAATCCTTTTTGACTACACAAGAGGTTTGTCGAGGAATCACAAACAGTGAGACGAAGATGTTTTTGACTTATTTATCTTTCCTATCGGAGAACTCTCACGATCTCAAGCGAATAAAAGATTGTACTCGTACGATAGAAGATGCAAGATCAGAACACACAACTACGATAAAAGTAGTATCGGTCTGGCTTCACAATCCCAATGAGGTCTTTAAGTCGTTAACCTGGTTTTAGAGAAGAAAATCAAAGGTTAAAGTAGAATCGACTCTAGCGAGCGCACTAGTATCACACAGACGTGTGGGGATTAGTTTTGCACAATGCTAGATGTCTCCTTTATATAGCCTTCAAATCAGGATTTTGCCTTAGTTACAAACCAATCCATATTCACCGTTAGATGAAAACCTGATTTAGATTCAAGCTAATATTTCTCAACCGTTAGATCGAAAACTTAGCTTGTCACACACACTTGGGTAGATGATCGTATTTTGAATAGTGGTAAAAAGAGTTGTCGTTCACTTGGACTTGATGAGATTGATTTTAAGAATTAATAAACTTAAAATAAAAGAAAAATATATACAAAAACAAAATGTCACGGGATGAAGAATTTATTGGGACTCAGGATTTCACTGTTTTTTCATGTTCATGGGGTTCAGAAATTAATTGTAGACATTTATAGCTCAACACAAAGGAAATACCAACTCTATTCTTTTCCAAAGTAGATTTCATAAAATGTTACGCGTAGGTCATAAGCATGGCGCATCAAAATTACCTAGAACTAAGCATGCTCCATCAAACAAAGTCACGAGTAGTTAATAGAAATCATAATTCATTAAAAATCAAAGCAAATAGTAAATAAACAATCAATTAAGTTACCCCAATGGTGAAATCCACCTTCCTTCGTTGTCCCAATGTTGGGTTTTAGCTCCTCATATTGTAGACACTCTCAAAGGATAATTTATTGCTCAAAAAGGTGTTTACAAATGATGAAAATGGGAGAAAATGATTAAAACCGGGTTTGTAACAAATATAATTGTTACAAACCAAACTGTTACAGAGAACGATAAATGATAACTGTGACTGTCACTGTAGCACTACGACCCTCCAGTGTTGTGTCGTTGTCACTGTAGATGAACGACATTTCTTTAGGGTCTTATGTTCTTCGTTCTCTCCTTCAATGGCAGAAGCAGAGACAAGCTCTGCAACTCTATTTCTCACCCTTTTCCGTCCCCTAACTCTCCATCCCCCTTGTCCGAATTCAGGCAACTCTATTTATACTACAGGACCCATATATCTCGCTGTAAATGCAAATAATCTTCCAAATCTTCTCATTAACGCTCGGGAATAATTCCATTTGTTTCTCTTCTACATGCGCATGTAGGTGTCTAGCACACACCAACTCAATGCAACACGACTCAGAATATACTGAACATGCTTCTTCCGCAAGATTTCTTTCCAAAAAAATCAGCCAAAAGCCCGAGATATCCTCAAGATACGTATCTTCCTCTGTTTTGCTTAATCTCGTGTAAATCTTCTTTATATTCAAATTCAAGACACGTACCTCCCATGTTTAGATAAATCAGGGTCAAAGCAATCCAAACACTGCAAGAATCTCGCCAAATAACTCCACAAATTCTCACGGAATAAGTGCAGGAGAAACCCGAGCTTGATTCCTGTTTTGCTTCCCAACGATTATCCAGCCCAACTTAACTCAACCGAACACCCATACCAGCATTGTATACCCAAAACAGGTCTAAACCATGAGAATCAGCGATTGAATCTCATTAAATCCCGTCCAAATCACAAACCCTAATCTGGATAGATGCTGCTACATTTTCCCGCCAAAATTTAATTCAAATGGAGAAGATGACCTCCCCCTAATCCTGTACGGGCGTCCCTTTAGCACTTGCATTATGGTGTGTAAATAGCAGCTGGTGTGCCCCTTAGTAATTGGATACCCCATAGTAATAGGTTGCCCCACATCCAAAACTGCGAGTCCGGATAACATGTGTCCTCCGGGTGCCTTTAGCAACTTTTCGAACCGAATTTTCCAAAGATGTTTATTGCCCAAAAATACCTACAAACACACAAGAAACCATAATAAGGACGAAAACGAGTACTAACAATACGAAACATTGAGGACAAATTAGACACATAAATGTGTCTATCAGTAGACGTTTACTGGGGTTTGTGAAAACCATGCCCAAACGTGTACGTGTATGTTGGTTCAACATAGTAACCCAAAAGGTTAACCATATGAGCAATTCATATTAACCTAGTTCTTCTTCACCATAACTAGTTCAATTGACTCAAATGAACTAGTTAGAGAGTTGTTCAATTGCTATGAGATCTTATGTAACTACACAAGACACAATTGAAACAAAGATGATTCGATTCGATGAATCGGCTCATGAAATTTATAGCCTCGGTTTTCATAAGCATTCCTTAGTAATTTAAGTTTCATGTTCAGAGCACATCTTTAGATCATAACCACTTCAGCTCACAAACAAGTTCGCGGACTTAAGGCAATCGGCAGAGTTTTCCAAACTCAGCAGAAAATCTCGGCAAAGAGACTTCCGCCAGTTCGCGGACTGGGTTCGCGGACTGAGTTCGCGGACTAAACACGCAAACGAGTTTTTGGAAAATCCTAACAAAAATTATCGGCAAGAGAACTTCCGTCAGTTCGCGGACTGAGTTCGCAAACTGAGTTCGCGGACTTGTCAAAGCCAATTCCTCCGGTTTCTCTCAATCAACAAAGTTCGAAAACTTCGGATTGCGGAATACATGGTTATGTAATCTAAACTCTCATTCCAATCATTGAGACATTCTCAGAGGACGTTATATAACCGTTATTCACAGACCGTTTCACGTCAGAACAATTCTCAAAGTAATTGAAACTTTTCATGAATTTCGTCACCAGGTGAAGATAAACTTGATCAAAGCGAAACGCTTTACCAACACACGATTTCGAGAAAAAGATAAGTAGTGAATACTCAGCTCGAAATGTCAAATGTGTATGATCCAGTCTATATAGCATATAACTTTTTGTCTCATAAGAAGTAGGAGATATAATAGATATACTTTTGAGTGATAGATAAGTTCACGTCTCCACATACCCTTTTGTTGATGAAGTTCCACGGTTCCTTGAGTAGATCTTCGTCGTTGTATGATGAATCGCCATGAAGTCCTTGTGCTCAACTACACTTTTCTATCCGAGTCGGAGACTTAGCTATAATAGACTAGAAATCAAGACTCATAGTTTTGATCACTAATATTGACAAACATGCTTGATATAGCAACGCATGCGAGGTCGACCGAGCTATGCTCTAACAATCTCCCCCTTTATCAATTTTAGTGACAAAAATATTAATACATATGGAATACAAAAAAGATAAACATTAGTGGCTCCTATTCCATAGTCTAATCTTCAACGTTCCTTGAAATCTTCGTCCTTCCAAGTACTCCAATGATTCCAAAGGTTGTAAGTTTAGCACCACCGTTGTTGAAGATACGTAGCTATAAAAATGAGAGAAATCGAGATTCTCGATCATTATTATACAGTGTCATAGTATCATTATGTAACATGGAAGTCCAATTGCATCACGACTTTAACAACAATACTATGGTGATATGTATCACTCCCTCTTAGTAAATACTCCATCTCGATCATGGAAACCACTCCCCCTTACACAATGATCCGAAAACCATATGTATTTGTAGTATGAACTACATTATTTCTCCCCCTTTTTGTCAATAAAATTGGCAAAGGTAAAAGAACGGGATCATAATGAAATTTCCACAAGAGACATTTCATAGACTAAAAGAAAAAAATACATACCAACTTAATTTAGATGCAATCATAAAGCCGAAGCTAAATGCATTCATCAAAGAGTTTTAAGATACAAGATAACTCCTATAAAATTCCACAGCCGCACACCCCACAAGATATTACCATTAAGCACAAGTTCAAAAGAACTCTCCCCCATTTGATGTCATTCCTGAAGGAACAACAAGAGCGACCTTAATTTCGAAAGAAAAGAAGGATTTTTTAATTGGACACCAAAAACCATGGAAATGATTTTTTATATCCAAAACTCAACCAAATTAATCACAAGTAAACCCATGATTAATTTAATCGGAATACGCAACTAAATCAAAGCACAAAAGTGATCAATTTAATTGATTGTGCTCAACATAAGAAAACTCACGGAGCTACGACTAAGATAACCACACGGAGATGACTACCTTAATCGTTCAAATACTCAACATAAGGAAAATTTTACGGAATATACGACTACATCAACCAATAGAACATGATTAGTATAGTCGTTCATATACTCAACACAAGAACTTGTGGAATATATGAAAAACTCGACTAGATTAATTACAAGAGAACCTATAATTAATCTAATTGGAATACACAACCAAACTAATTACCTAAGCAATCAATTTAATTGTCAAAATATTTTGCTCGACAAAAGAAGACTTTCGGAGCAAATAACTAAATAACCAATCAAGATGATTAATTTAGTTCAAGAATGCTCAACATATAGCATCTCATGGAACAACCAACAAGGGAAATATTAATCGACATAGTTGTAAGGTGCTAAACATAAGATACACAATGGAGCCTTCACGGTAAAACATAACAAAATGGATCAATGAAGATCAATACCGTGGAATACATACAAGGATCTATTCTATCTTTCCATCACTATATGCGTAATGACATAATAGACTTTATCCTTGTCACACAAAAGATTTTATCCTATTTTCCATCAAAAAAATTACTTCATAGGCATAACTTTTGTATTTGTCAAAAGTCCATTCGTCCTTTCATTAATACGAAAACCAATTCATGAACGACTTTACTTTTGACAACATATGGGACCTTCAAGTTCACGGACGCAAACAATACATATCCCATAAAAATATTGCAATATCACAAAATCATAAAGATTAATACTGCAATAACATCATCCTCCAAATATTTTTTAGAATTTAAATAAATAAATCTAAAAATATGAAGATGAAATCGTTGGACATAGCTATGTGTAATCACAATAATGGCTATTCAAAACTCTAGTAATCCTTCTCAAAAGCAAGAATAAATTCTCATAAGAATTTTGCTAGGCATCATGACAAACTCGTAATGCACATATAAGATGATTTGTCCTTAGAGGGTAGAATCAATCTTTTTCGCCCGGATTTATACCAAGAATATCTACCAAAGGCGTATAAAAATATTTTATTAACAAAGAAGATCATACAAAGTCATTAACGACCATGCACCTAGTTCACAAAAAATGATTGTGAACATTCAAGAATTCCATAGTAATGCGTACTCCAAGAATTCCATCATCCTCCAAATATTTTTTAGAATTTAAATAAATAAATCTAAAAATATGAAGATGAAATCGTTGGACATAGCTATGTGTAATCACAATAATGGCTATTCCAAACTCTAGTAATCCTTCTCAAAAGCAAGAATAAATTCTCATAAGAATTTTGCTAGGCATCATGACAAACTCGTAATGCACATATAAGATGATTTGTCCTTAGAGGGTAGAATCAATCTTTTTCGCCCGGATTTATACCAAGAATATCTACCAAAGGTGTATAAAAATATTTTATTAACAAAGAAGATCATACAAAGTCATTAACGACCATGCACCTAGTTCACAAAAAATGATTGTGAACATTCAAGAATTCCATAGTAATGCCTACTTGTTAAAGCTACAACTGAGCTTATAAGAGTAGTACTCCAAGAATCCAAGTGCCCAAGTCCAAGAGAATTGGAACAAGTGCGATGAAATGGAGCAACATACTCCATTTTTAAGATCATTCGAAAATAAAGAGAATTCAAAAAGAATGAGGTCATTCCGAGTTCGGACGAAGAAAATACGGCCAAAACAGGTTTACCGAATATCGACGTCTACGGGCAAGTATGCATACGGGTTCGCAAACGAATTTTCATGACTAAAAAAGTTTGCAAACTGGGTTTGCGAACTTAAATCCCTGGATTTTGGTTTTAAATGATGTTATGCATACTTGGTATGTGTACCATGAAGTCCAAACATCCCGAACTCATGTTTTCAAACCTAAACATTTAAGAACCTTAAACACAGATCAAGTTAGGTAGAAATGAACGATAATCAAGGTACATGGATCATTATAAGTACTCAAACAAGTAATAAAAACATAAAACTTGCTCAAGTTTATAGACATACATTTTTAGAAAAAGTCCAATTGAATTCTACATCCTTATCGAATATAATCTGTGAGCCCCAGTTGTTGTGCTTCCCTCACCGTATACATAGCAGAGCATTTCTTGGTGAGAATGCACTTTCAACACAAACAAATTGTGTTGAGGTGAACAATGTCTTGCTCATCATGGCACCAAGAAAGAGTTTCTTTCCAACAACTCTTAAATCTTGTAGTGTTGAGAAACACCCAAGGAACTGTTTTTATAAGTCTATCAAAGAACTTCAAGAGAACCCAAAAAGATTTGTGTTTCCGATTTCTTGTTTTCCAACTTATAAAAAAAAGTTTCTGCAGATAGTTTTTAGTACTGCGAAGGGAAACTCTTTTGTTAAAAAGATACTTCCTAAATTCTTCGTAAAAGAAGTCAATACTACTATCTTGATAGGAAGTATCAGGAATTGAGCAACGAATCAATTCATGCTTTGAGGTGATACACTCAGATGACTGAGATTTAAACTCCTCTTGTAATTCGTTTAGTTTATCACAACTAATTGGATTACGCAGAGGAGGAGCATTGCTCTCACTGATTAGTAAATCAATATCAATCTCAACATGAATATTATTCATCATAACTTGATTTAGCATGTCAAGAGATTCTTGCTCAGTATAACTCAACATCAAGAGATAAGCTCTCAAGCTTCTTTTCAAGCCTTGGAAACACTTCAAAGGATTTTAAACCTGGTGGAGGTTTAGATAGAATTTCTTCTACAGATTTTATTAAATCAGTCATGGAAGAGAATTCTGAAATCCCTGGATCTGGTGGTGCATTTATTGAGATATCACTATTGTCCATAGAGTTAGATCACTACAAACACAGACTTGTAAGGTCTTAAACGTGTTTGCCTGCTCTAATACCAATGGAAAAAGTGGGGGTCTAACAACACCACCCAATAATTCGATTAGCAATATGTATGAACAACTCCGAAATACTTTGCTAGAGAATCCACTAGACAGTCAGACTCAATCTAGATTAAAGTATCTCAAGGAGTCAATATCTCTCACTTGTTTTGATTTACTCAAGCTAAAACAATAGCGAGTCTTTAATCAAACACAAGGAATAACTTGGACGGTACCAAAGACCAATATCCAAGGATCAATCAATATCAATCAACAACCAAAGGTTGGATTTCCAATTGATGATCTTAACGCACAACCTTTATTATTTCAATTATATAAAATATAATGCGGAAAAGAAATAACACAGACACCATAAGTTTTGTTAACGAGTAAACCGCAAATGCAGAAAAACCCCGGGACTAGTCCAGATTGAATACACACTGTATAAAGCCGCTACAGACACTAGCCTACTCCAAGCTAACTTCGGACTGGACTATAGTTGAACCCAAATCAGTCTCCCACTAATTCAAGGTGCAGTTGTACTCCTACGCCTCTGATGCCAGTAGGATACTGCGCACTTGATTCCCTTAGCTGATCTCACCCACAACTAAGAGTTGCTGCAACCCAAAATCGCAGACTTAATAATAAACAAATGTGTTTCACACAGAAAAGTCTATCAAAGGATAAATCTGTCTCCCACAAAAAAAACCTATGTTTTTGTTCCGTCTTAAGATATAAAATCAAGGTGAACACGAACCAATTGATAATCCGGTCTTATATTCCCGAAGAACAGCCTAGATTAATCAATCAACTCTCAACAATCCTTCTTCACTACACAAGCGGTTTGTAGTCCATACATATTGTTAAGCGAAATATTGGGTGGTGTTGTTAGACCCCTGCTTTTTCAATTGGTATCAGAGCAGGCAAACACACTAAGACCTCATCAGTTTGTGTTTATAGCGATCTGACTCTATGGACAAGAGTACTATCTCTGATAAACGTGACACCAGTAATAAAGATTCTCTCTCGTCTAAATCTATTAAAGAGAAAATTTCAATCTCGAATATAGAGAAACCTTGTGGTTCGACGAGACAGACAAACAATGGCATGAGTATTCATGATTACCCTTTGAAAGAGACCTTCTCTTCTAATGAATGGGATACAGTTGAAGAGAGTAAATTGATTCTAAATCTTGTTAGAATTCAAGATGTTAGAATGAATCAGTTAAAACACCATGTCAATGATCTTCTTGGTATTGTAAGAGACTGCAAAGTCCATGGCAACGCTGAAGATCAGTCTTCATGCTTGACTTTTGAGGCCAGCCTCGAAAAGGATGCCTTGGATATTGAACGCCGCTTGAGCAAAATTTCCATTCAAGGATGTTCAAAGCAATCTAATGTACCAAAAACTTCTGATGCTTTACATTCAGAAGTAAATAAATATGTTCCTAATGTTTCTTCCAATCATGAACTTGGGACATTCTGTAAAAGAGACAACTCTTCTGGCGGTAGTATTAAGACTACATCCTCCAATCATTCCTATGATCAAAAGGTATGTCTTGTCTGTGAGACCAAGTGTTTTGTTAGACAGAAGAGAAACTCCAAGTTGAATAAAGACTCCTTAGTTCAACTTCAACACACCCTATATTTGATTCTCAAAGGTGTGACTGACATCCGTATGATTGAACCAATTGGTTTTCGTACCTATCATGTGTATGCAACCAGGAAAGTCAGTAGAGTGAGTTCCTCCAATGTTCAAGGGAAGAATAGACTTCTTAATAAACATCATCCTAAAGAAGTTCAATGCTTTGTCTCTAAATGCAACATTGTTCCTGTTGAGAAGATCATTCCAAAAGAAATGAAAATTGATAAGATAAGAGAGGATATTAAAGAAATAATTGTAAGATACAAAGAGCTTGTCAACAGATTATCTTTTTCCTCATGTCAAGGCACTTCTGGTAAGAACTCTAACCATGTCTCTTAATTTGACAACAGCAAAATTTTTGATAATTTCTCATGTCAACCAGGATCCCTCTCTAAGACTAAGAGAAAAAACAAACTTAACCAAAGACATAAACCTCGTAATGAGCCTGTAGGCTCGTACTTGTGCTAATTAATCACAAGGTTCGAGCAATTACTCATATAAAATCCCGTTGAGTAAGTTGTGTTAAAAACAGGTATACTTGCTGCTTGCATCTGTTAAGTTAAGTTATTTTCTTATCGTCCATAGCTAAACTTGTGTTGACAGATCCGATAAGATCAAGTATTGGTTAAGTCAAAAGAAAATGTTGCATACCGTCTTAAAATTTGTTTTTAGGACCTGTTTTCAAATGTTTGAAGGACTTTATTTCTTGGGTATTTGTTGTACTTGAACGGATTCCGTTCTGGCCCGAGTCAGTAGTTTATTTGAAACCCTAAATTGTTGTCTCCAAGGACAAAATATCCAACCTTTTAGGGTTACAAGTCACGTACGTGTACCTCTGGTGGCTTTTGGATTTTCAAAGAATGTCTTCCTCCTCTTCTTGATATGGTGGTTTCGGAAAAGGATTTCTTGACAAAGGTGTTGAGATTGATTCCAGGAGGAAGAGAACACTTGTAGATGAAGATCATCCCAATGCTTCATGATTCTTTGCTTATTCTCATGAAGATGTTGAGAAGGATGATATGATCTCTGCTGAAGTCGTTCATGACTTTCTTAAGTACTTTGGGGAAGCAAAACAACAGCTTATTGATACTTTAAAAGGTCTTGATGAAAATTGAGTTGGAAAAGGTTGTGTCTGACCTTGGTCTCATAAAATCTCAAATCAATGATCTTCGTAAAGAGAATCATCTATCTGATGAAGCAGAGAAGGTTGGCGTTCACAAGCCCGAAGACTCCATGTCTTGTGAGGATACTGTACTGCCCATATCCCTATTCGCTGTCAGGAAAACGATGGAGTCTGATTCTCTCTAGCTTGTCTTTTTGTTGCCTAGTATGTCTTCTTTTTGGATTAGTTGGAAGAATAACTAGAGCTTGAATAGCGAAGATTGTGACTACACATAGCTATTTTTGTTTTCATCTTCTTATGTTATTTTTTAGGTTTATTGGTTTTTAAATTCTAAGAATATTTGGAGGATGCTATTATTGCAGTATTAATCTGTTTTGAACTATTGCAACATTTTTATGGGATATGTATTGTTTGCGTCCGTGAACTTGAAGGTCCCATATTGTGTCAAAAGTAAAGTCGTTCATAAATTGATATTCGTATTGATGAAAGGACGAATGGACTTTTGACAATTACAAAAGTTATGCCTATGCAGTCATTTATTTGATGGAAAATAGGATGAAATCTTTTGTTTGACAAGGATAAAGTATATTATGTCGTTATGCAAATAGTGATGGAAAATATAATAGATCTTTGTATGTTATCCACGGTATTAATCTTTATTGATCCATTTTGTTATGTTTTACCGTGAAGGCTCCATTGTGTATCTTATGTTGAGCACCTTACAACTATGTCGATTAATATTGGCCTTGTTGGCTGTTCCATGAGATGCTATATGTTGAGCATTCTTGAACTAAATTAGTCATCTTGATTGGTTATTTAGTTATTTGCTCCGAAAGTCTTCTTTTGTCGAGCAAAATCTTTTGTCAATTAAATTGATTTCTTCGATGATTAGTTTGGTTGTGTATTCCAATTAAATTAATTATAGGTTCTCTTGTAATTAATCTAGTTGAGTTTTTCATATATTCCACAAGTTCTTGTGTTGAGTATATGAACGGCTATACTAATCATGTTTATTGGTTGATGTAGTCGTATATTCCGTAAGGTTTTCCGTATGTTGAGTATTTGAACGATTAAGGTAGTCATCTCCGTGTGGTTATCTTAGTCGTAGCTCCATGAGTTTTCTTATGTTGAGCACAATCAATTAAATTGATCACTTTTGTGGTTTTGTTTAGTTGCGTATTCCGGTTAAATTAATCATGGGTTTACTTGTGATTAATTTGGTTGAGTTTTGGATATAAAAAATCATTTCCATGGTTTTTGGTGTCTAATTAAAAAATCCTTCTTTTCTTTCGAAATTAAGGTCGCTCTTGTTGTTCCTTCGGGAATGACATCAAATGGGGGAGAGTTCTTTTGAACTTGTGCTTAATGGTAATATCTTGCGGGGTGTGCGGCTGTGGAATTTTATAGGGGTTATCTTGTATCTTAAAACTCCTTGATGAAATGCATTTAGCTTCGGCTTTATGATTGCATCTAAATTAAGTTGGTATGTATTTTTTTTCTTTTAGTCTATGAAATGTCTCTTGTGGAAATTTCATTATGATCCCGTTCTTTTACCTTTGCCAATTTTATTGACAAAAAGGAGAAGAAATAATGTAGTTCACACTACAAATACATATGGTTTTCGGATCATTGTGTAAGGGGGAGTGGTTTCCATGATCGAGATGGAGTATTGACTAAGGGGGAGTGATACATATCACTATAGTATTGTTGTTAAAGTCGTGATACAATTGGACTTTGATGTTACATAATGATACTATGACATTGTATAATAATGATCGAGAATCTCGATTTCTCTCATTGTTATAGCTACGGATCTTCAACAACGGTGGTGCTAAACTTACAACCTTTGGGATCATTTGAGTACTTGGAAGGACGAAGATTTCAAGGAAAGTTGAAGATTAGACAATGGAATAGGAGCCACTAAAGTTTATCTTTTTTGTATTCCATATGTATTAATAGTTTTTTCACTAAAATTGACAAAGGGGGAGATTGTTAGATCATAGCTCGGTCAACCTCGCATGCGCTGCTATATCAAGTATGTTTGTCAATGTTAGTGATCAAAACTATGAGTCTTTATTTCTAGTCTATTATAGCTAAGCCTCGGACTAGGATAGAAAAGTGTAGTTGAGCTCCAGGACTTCATGGCGATTCATCATACAACGACGAAGATCTACTCAAGGAGCCGTGGAACTTCATCAACAAAAAGGTATGTGGAGACTTGAACTTATCTATCACTCAAAAGTCTATCTATTCTATCTCCTACTTCTTATGAGACAAAAAGTCGTATGCTATATAGACTGGATCATACACATTTGACATTTCGAACTGAGTATTCACTACTTATCTTTTTCTCGAAATCGTGTGTTGGTAAAGCGTTTATCTTTGATCAAGTTTATCTTCACCTAGTGACGAAAGTCATGAAAAGTTTCAATTACTTTGAGAATTTCTCTGACGTGAAACGGTCTATGAATAACGGCTATATAACGTCCTCCGAGAATGTCTCAATGATTGGAATGAGAGTTTAGATTACATAACCATGTATTCCTTAATCCGAAGTTTTCGAACTTTGTTGACTGAGAGAAACTGGAGGAATTGGCTTTGCCAAGTCCGCGAACTTATTTTGCGAACTCAGTCCGCGAACTGACGGAAGTTCTCTTGCCGAGAATTTCTGCTGGGATTTTCCAAAAACTCGTTTGCGTGTTAGTCCGCGAACTCAGTCCGCGAACCTAGTCCGCGAACCGACGGAAGTCTCTTTGCCGAGATTTTCTGCTGAGTTTGGAAAACACTGCCGGTTGCCTTAAGTCCGCGAACTTGTTTGTGAGCTTAAGTAGTTATGATCTAAGGATGTGTTCTGAACATGAAACTTAAATTACTAAGGAATGCTTTATGCAAACCGTGGCTATAAAGTTCATGAGCCGATTCATCGAATCGAATCATCTTTGTTTCAATTGTGTCTTGTGTAGTTACATAAGATCTCATAGCAATTGAACAACTCTCTAACTAGTTCATTTGAGTCAATTTAACTAGTTATGGTGAAGAAGAACTAGGTTAATATGAATTGCTCATATGGCTAACCTTTTGGGTTACTATGTTGAACCAACATACACGTACACGTTTGGGCATGATTTTCACAAACCCAGTAAACGTCTACCCAAGTGTGTGTGACAAGATAAGTTTTCGATATAACTGTTGAGAAATATTAGCTTGAATCTAAATCATGTTTTCATCTACCGGTGAATATGGATTGCTTTGTAACTAAGGAAAAACCCTGATTTGAAGGATATATAAATGAGACATCTAGCATTGTGCAAAACTAATCCCCACACGTTCGAAAACTTCGTATAAAGGATATATATGGATTGCTTTGTAACTAAGGCAAAACCCTCGGTAAGAGAACTTCCGTCAGTTCGCGAACTGAGTTCGCGGACTTGGCAAAGCCAATTCCTCCGGTTTCTCTCAGTCAACAAAGTTCGAAAACTTCGTATTAAGGAATACATGGTTATGTAATCTAAACTCTCATTCCAATTATTGAGACATTTTCAGAGGACGTTATATAGCCGTTATTCACAGACCGTTTCACGTCAGAGCAATTCTCAAAGTAATTGAAACTTTTCATGACTTTCGTCACCAGGTGAAGATAAATTTGATCAAAGCGAAACGCTTTACCAACACACGATTTCGAGAAAAAGATAAGTAGTGAATACTCAGCTCGAAATGTCAAATGTGTATGATCCAGTCTATATAGCATACGACTTTTTGTCTCATAAGAAGTAGGAGATATAATAGATAGACTTTTGAGTGATAGATAAGTTCAAGTCTCCACATACCTTTTTGTTGATGAAGTTCCACGGTACCTTGAGTAGATCTTCGTCGTTGTATGATGAATCGCCATGAATTCCTTGAGCTCAACTACACTTTTCTATCCTAATCCGAGACTTAGCTATAATAGACTAGAAATCAAGACTCATAGTTTTGATCACTAACATTGACAAACATGCTTGATATAACAACGCATGCGAGGTCGACCGAGCTATGCTCTAACATAATACATTTACATAATAAGGAATACAATCTTTTGCAAACCTTGGCTATAATGTTCATGACTTAATTCGAGTGAATCAAATTCGATTTTGCTTCAATTGTGTCTTGTATACTTTTATGAGAATATAAACAATCGAACAACTCTAGAACTAGTTTCATTTGAGTCATTTTAACTAGTTATGGTTCAGATGAATATGGTTGATATGAAAGTGTTCATATGACTAACTTCGGTTAACTATTGTTGAGCCAACAAAGGTGTACACATTTTGGTACGGTTACTCACATCTAAATGAAGCCACTTTTCATTTGTGTGTAAGAAGCTAAGTTTGATCTAACGGTTGAAAGATATTAGCTTGAGTATAATCAGGTTTTCATCTAACGATGAATATTAAATGCTTTGTTACCAAGGTAACATTGATTGCAAACCCTGATTTGAAGACTATATAAGGGAGAACTCTAGCAACTGGGAAACCTAATCCCCACACCTTCTGTGTGATACTAGTTGCGACTAGAGTCGATTCTCCTTTAACCTTAGGTTTTTCCAAAACCCTGTAGGCTAACGACTTGAAGACTTCATTGGGATTGTGAAGCCAGACCCAACTATTTTCTATGTAGTTGCGTGTTCTGATCTTGATGTTTTCTATTGTGATTGAGTACTATATTTTTTAAGATTTGCTCGAGATTTAATCTCCGATAGGCAAGATTAAAAGTATCCACAAACATCTTCGTCTCATTGTTTGTGATTCCACAGTATCTTGTTTCGCTACCATACGATTAAGATTATTGTGAGGTGATTGGAATTTCTAGGCTGTTCTTCGGGAACATAAATCCGGTATATCAATTGGTTCATGTTCACCTTGATTTATCAAAAGACGGAGCAAAACTCGTAGGTTTATCTGTGGGAGGAAGATTTACCTATTTAATAGACTTTTCTATGTGGGACAGATTGGTTTATCAAGTCTTCGACTTTGGTTCGTAGAAACTCTTAGTTGTGGGTGAGATCAGCTAAGGGAATCAAGTGCGTAGAGTTATGTTGGGATTCAGAGACGTAAGGAGCGCAACTGTACCTTGATCAATGTGAGATTGGTTAGGGCTCAACTACATTTTAGTCCGAAGTTAACTTGGAGTAGTAGGCTAGTGTCGGTATCGGCTTAATACAGTGTGGTGTTCAAATCAGGACTAGGTCCCGGGGTTTTTCTGCATTTGTGGTTTCCTCGTTAACAAAACTTCTGGTGTCTGTGTTTTTTCTTTTCCGCATTATATTTGTTTATATAATTGAAATATCACAGGTTGTGCGTAAATTCAATCAATTGTGAATCCAACCTTTGGTTGTTGATTAAATTGATTGACACTTGGATATTGATTTTTGATACCGTCCAAGTTATTTCTTATATTCAATCGGGCTCGCAAATTCCTATTTATTTGATTGCAGATTGAATTGAGAAATTGAGATATAACTCTTTTGATAAAATTTTCTTAAGATCGAATCTGATTGTTTAGTTGATTCTCTTGAAAGTATATTGGAGTTAGTCCATACAGATTGTTAATAGAAATATTGGTTGTGGTTGTTAGACCCCCGCTTTCCAAATGCAACGTGCTATTAGGTTTAATCCTCCAAGAGCTTTACGTTCTATGAAATATGCTACTTATGACAAGGTTTATCAACAATTACATATCTCAAAACCCTAGTCTAGCTATAGATATGCATTCATGGTCATTTAGTAGTGCAACTAAACAAGCAATCATGCAATCGTACATGGAGATAATAAATGTTAGAACAAGACAATAATGATTTGATTAAGATAACAAAATTAGTGTATTAATAAGTAACATGATCATGATATTCGACTACATCCTTAACCAATATGAAGTGTTTAGCTACTCATGGATTTCTCATGACCCATGAAAAATAATATGAAAAAAAAAGAAAGCAAATCCGAGGTTCATTCATGATGATCAAATGCCAAAACCGCCAAGCCCTAGCTCTTGTTTTTCTCTTCCAAAAGTATTCTCAAAGATAATGTAAAACTTTTCCTTAAATGGGGTTCCAAAAATAGGAGTGCCCGTGTAATGAATCCCGGTCAAAGTAGCTCACTAAATAGCTACTCCATCCGTTTCAGGAAGCCTATCCACTTTAACTTTGTCAAAATATTAATGAGATCATAGTGTTTTACTTGACTACCCTTACTTACTTACCTATTTTATTTTAATAAAAATGCTTGCAATAAAAACTACCTAAAATTGTTCGGAGGATTATAAATACGAAATATAGAAGTAAAATTAAAAGATATCGGATTTATGGAGTATAAATTTAAGAAATTTAATTTCTGGATCCAAGTATATATTTTTTTAAAAGGATTAAAGAATATTTTTGTTTCCTTAATCATAAAAATTTCTTTAATATTTTAGGTCGGGTCTCGTTAAAAATGAATTTATAAATATAAAAAATTTAAGGATATACTAGAGAGTTAATTGGAAAAACAGAGACCAGACACAATTTTGAGAGTGATGAAAATATGATAGAGGACAGTCTTTTTAAAACGGAGGGAGTAAAAACACGCACCGACTTGTAAGTCACAGGCCAAGTCTTGTTCGTGTGATTAAGTGCAACAGCCGCATAGACACGTGTCAGTTACTGTAGAAGCCCAGCCCATTAACGTTCATTGGCTTGTCAGCTGTATGAAACCGGCAGCCTATTTTTTTATCACTCACGCCAGATTATTCTGTCCGTAAGCTTCCCTGTAAACTTCTATTCATAATTCTTCTCTTCACTGACGGCTAGGACTATCCAGCCTCGTTAAATTGGGGCCCCCTACCCACACCAAAAAATTTAGGGGTTCCAAAAGGTGGTGATTATACTATTTTACCCTTATTACTAAAAAATCAATTTACGCCCAATTCATTTTCTAAAACCAAAATCAGAAAATTCTCCTCCCCTCCCTTCCTCTTCTACCCGAGTTCCCCCTCTCCTCCATTAACGACAAAAAAAAAATAAAAAAAATTGTTGATTCATCGCAATCGTCGATACGAATTTTTTTAATTGATGATTAACTTTTTCTACAAACATGGCTCGAACCAATGAGTACAAAGGAAAGTTTGCTAACCTTAAATTGGGTCGTCACTCTATAATTTCTTATACCCTAACGATTCTTCTTATGCATGTGTACCCTATGAAAAATCGTTAAGCTGTATGATGTTCTAATTAACGACCCTAATTCTGCTACTACAATTTTTTGGTCTAGATTTGGGTCGTTACTTCTGTAATCGAATCTATTGACGACCCTAACTCGACTAAGAACAGTCCCTCTGTCTTCAAAATTGGAAGTGTCGTCAGTAGAAATATTTGAGTCGTCATTGAACTCTTTTTGTTTAGATTAGAGTCGTTACACTTAGATGACGACCCTAGTTGCAAAACAAAAATACTCACTGTCCAAAGTATTAGAGTCGTTCTTGTGTTAACCAAAAAACATAATGACTCTAGGTAACCTAGATAAAAAGGGTCGTCAATCTGTACCACACTACCCTAACGATTTTTCATAATCTGGAAAAGTTGCAGGTTTGAGTCGTTATTGCTAGTGTCAATATACTGACGACCCCATAGAGTCGTTAGGGTATACATACCCCGACTCTGACGACCCTTACACTGAGTTGTTCCATAGTGGGGATGATTTGACCACTTGGAGCAACAAACACACAAATCGAATAGTACAAGATGTTTACCTGATTATTTTGAGCTTGGGGTTCCTCGTTTTGAGGGTTGGTTCCTTCATTTTGAGCAATTGGATCTTAATTTGCATCAATATCCATGGCTTCCTCTATCAACAACTCTTCTCAACACACAAAAACACTACTTCCCCCTCCCCCCAAATTTTAACTCTTAAATCTGATTTTAACTAAAACAAACTAATTAACTTAACTAATCATTAACACTAATCATTTAGGGATAGTTTAGCCATTTCAAAAAAATGGGATAAGGAATAACCCATGTTTATTATTTCATGACCCTTTTTGTCCTATAGTGCAGGGCCCAATTGTTTTTAGGGCCCAATTAAACCAGGCTATCCAGCCGTAACTTCTCCTAGATTCCTTTTTTTTTTGTCTTATTTCTACGGCTAAAACTTCTAGCCGTAACAACTCCTGAACTTTTCTCCAACTCTCTCGGCTGTTTCACGGCTGCAACTTTCCATCCGTAATCTTCTATGTTCCATATCACTGCTATCAGACTTCAGAGAAAACCACTCTTCTTCCTGTTTTATCTCGTGAACCACAGCCTCGAGCATCACCATTAGATCCATTACCAACAATCACCCAGTGTAGTCAATCTCGGCCGAGATATCGCCGATTATTCCGGTATCGCTAATGGAGCGAGAAGAGATCTAAATATCGCCGAGACAAGATTCTGCCACAACATATCGGTCGTTTACGGTATAACTCGGTCAAAAGTCGTCCGAAATTTCGTTTTGGCGAGATAGAAAATCAAACCTGGAGAAGAATAAATATCATCAAAGTAATCTCTGATGAGATGAAAATACCACCATTAAGTGATTCTACACAAACCCATCTTATGATTTCTCTAAAAACTAGCACAGAATTTCGTTCGAGAGGTGTCTGGTAAGTTGACGGTGAAAATTGAAATAATCAAAAGTTGCTTCTGGTTGATTAAGTTGGTGATTATTTGATGTTTCTATTCATTTGGTTTAATGGAATATGAATCTTTGTTAAATTTTTTCTGAAACTTTGTTCCGAAAGAGAGAGCTAGGGAGAACCGGAAGAGAGATGCAGGAGATTTGATGATTGTTGATGAGAAGGAATAATATGAAGTTTTTTTTTTCTTTTGTTAATTGCACACGTGGATGGAAGTTACAAGGCTTTGGATTTAACCTAAACTTATTGTTTATCCCCTAACTTTTTTTTTAAAGTTGCAAATCAGGCAAATATTTGGGATATATATATATATTATTAGGCATAAAATTTAGAATATATATTGCACCGATATTTGAAACCGAAATCTCCCCGATACGATGTTGTACCAGTGTACCGGTCCTCCGCCGAGACAAACCGGTATCCGATATTAACTACATTGCAATCACCCTCCACTGTCTTTGGCAGCTATCTTCATCACTGATAATAAATGTGGCATCATTACCTTCCCCTGTATTCTCGATCTCAATTCATCAGCTCATTTAAATCAGCTTCTTCACCATCTCTGTTATACAATCGATCGACTACATGCCGACTTCTCCATCAACAATCATTAGTCACCGATGGCATCAAGACCACCAATCAACTGTCAATGGAAATGGCAGCAGCAATATTGTTCCCTGGCAAACTAGAGCTAAAACTCTTCACAGCTGATCTTCATAACCACTGCAGATTCACTGCCAATGGTAGCAACCAACGTAAATCATCGAACTCCATAGTCACTGCAACTCTTTAATTATTCCTCCAGTCAGTAAACTATTACCCTTCTTCATCTCTTCCTCAGGCTCGAGCTCAACTGCCATGGTTGCTGTCACGAAACTCGGTTTTAAACTGGTGCGGGAACTCACGTTTTTCAGTGAGTTGAAAACGGAGAAGATGATGGCAGCCCATAGTTATTCGGCTGGGTGCCCTTATTATTTGGAATTTAAGATGCCCACAAGCATTTTAGCCATGCCTTTCACAATGGTTTCACCTAAATACCACCCGCGGTCTAAAAACACAACAAATGTGAACCTAATTTGGGTAATGAAAATTCATCTTCTCTGCTACTGCCGTAATACAGTAACACCCATTGAGCCATTATCACTCACCATCTATCTTCATATGCTACATACAATTTTTCATCGATTTTGGTTCCAAAGTTTTCGAATCATATTACATCGAAATTGGGAAAATACCTATTATTTGCTCCTACAATGGAGTCAAACAAATTTTTCCATCAGAGCTTCTCTAAATTGGAATCGTGATTAAGATTAAAACCAAAACTTAATTTATATCCATTAAAAATAAAATCTGGTCAATCAAAATAAACAAAGACTATAACCTAACTTAAAAAATAAAATTTGAGACTAAATGAAAATTACAATTAAAACTAAAGCCCAATCTCAATAAGGTTAAGATCGTTATGTCAAACATGGTCACTATGTGCTTAGTAAATTAATTACAGGTTAAATTCAAGGCGGTGAAGGCGGAAGCGCTGTTACAGGTGGTAGTTATAATAGGTGATAATTAGGAAGGAAGGCGGGTTTCTATTACACATTTCCAATCAGGTTGAATGTTATTTTATTTTCCAATGTGAGTGGTACTTGGGAAAAATGTAGGTGGTATTTAGGTAAAACCTTAGTAATCACCACTTAACTAACAAGCTTAACTTCTTAATTTGCTCGTAACTTTCTCATGCGATGTCGGAATAACTCCATTGTTTCACCCTTGGCTTCGTAACTTCGTCCTCTTCAAGATGATGAGAATAAATCTCTAATTTAAAACGAGTTTCACTTCCTTTGGTTAAGATGACCTCAAACACCTTAGAAACTTAAAAGAAAACAAAATCATCCTTACTAGGAAATTCTTGTTGCACGTGTCCAAAACCACGACATTTGAGCCATTAAGAAGATTCCCATCTTGAGGAGAATTTTTGTCATCCTGAAATTGAGATTTTGTATATACCCTTTTTCCAGAACGTTTGTCTCTTTGTTTCTTGAAGAGTTCTATGGTCTGTTGTGTGATCATGGATATGATGGTGTCTATTTCATCAAGATCGTTACAACACTCATCATCCCAAGATGAGCCAACTGAGGAGGTGCACTCGGTTCGCTAACGGCTTCTAGAGCAAAAGATTTCTCTTTAGCCATGCGGTGTTCATAATCAAATATCTTTAACTTTCCAACGAGGCTGCTTCTGAAAAGAGTTTGAAAGATCGTTTCCTTATATGATGGCATGTTTTTTAGATGCATATCGAGCTGGAAAAGATCTCAGAAAATTTATAACGACATCCTTTTTAGAAATAGTCATACCTAAAGCATGAGTAGCATTCAATATTTTGGATATCTTATGATTAAATTCCTCAAACGGTTCTTCGTCAACCATACGAAGTTTCCCATTCAGAAGTTAGCCTTTGAAGCTTTGCTTTCTTTTCTGAGTTATTCACTTAAACTACAATTTCTAAGATATTCCAATATTCCTTCGACATAGTGCAGACACATGATATTGACGATCTTGGCTTATGATACCATCAGCGTTGTGCAGACATATGATGTTGAAGATCTTCGCTTATGAAGTGGATAATAGCGTTCAATCCATTAGAAATATGTTTTGCAACACTAATTTCATTCGAGGTGTATTCAGCTATGTCCTTAACAAAAAATATATTATCTTTAGTGGCCGTTGGAGGAACATACCCTTGAGGGCCTTGACAACTTTTACCCAAGTTTGGAAGTTGTTAGAGCAATGCTCGGTTGAACCACAAGTTTTGCTATCTCAAGCTTGTTATCAATGTTAGATGATCAAAACTATTTCTTGATTTTTAGTCTACTAAGTCAAGTCTCGGACTAGGTTAGAATTTGGTAGTTGAGTATCAGACATCACCCTCGAAGACTGAAGATCGACGAAAACATTTGAAGAACTGCTTTACCAGGTATGTGAAAACCAAACCATTCTACTTTACTCACTATCTTACCATTCTATCTATTGAGACTATGTCGTATGAATTCTAGTAGATTTACAAAAAAGAAATTTTTAGTCAAGGTTGTCTTGTTAAAAATCTCAAAATATAATTCCAGCATAAATATTCAAAGGTCCTTAAAAAAATTTGTTCAAAATAGTTTATTATTTGAGAATTAATTTGTGGATCAATTGAAAATAGCCCGTATAATTGATTTTATCATTTGAGAATGTTTCAAACATCATAAGAAGAGTTTCATGAACTTCTGTTATTTCTGTTCAGGGTATGTCGGCAAACCCATTTGCAAACCATAAATATCTGATTTCAAAAATACAGGTTCGCCAACCTCAAGTTCAGTTGGAAACAGTTCACGAACCCGGTTGGAAAAACGCGGTGAACTGATTTTTTAATGTTGAAATAAAAGGCTTAAGGTTGGCGAACCCGGTTGGCAAATTGTGTTCGTCCGAGTTCATAAGCCTAGAACTACTGGCGAACCTAACTCTCAAACTGTGTCCATTTGAGTTCTCGAGGCGAGTAAGAGTTGGAAAAACCGGTTCACGAATCATAGCTCCATGACTCGTGAACTAGCCTTATGGTTCACGAACTGTTTCACCAACTGTCCTAGTAAATTTAGCAGATGCTCAAAGAATTAATTTTTTAAAATATGTTTAGCATTATTATGACTCTCTTAAACACTTCTAAAATTTTATTGATCACTTAAACACTTATGTATGTGCATCATGATTAAACTCTTAATTATTTTAATGAACATCATATTGCTTATTGTTCACATGGCATATTGCCAAACCGAACAGTCATTATAGACGGTTCTATAACCGGAACACTATATATATTCTTCTATTGTATTTTCAAGACCTAAATTGTTTGCTTGATTCCAAAGTTATCTAAGCTTGAATTCTAAGAAATCTTCAGTCTTGAAAATCTATAAATAGAGATGATCTTTCAACTGGGAAAATCAATCCATGACACTTTGTGTCCTAGTTTATCTAGAGGCGTTCTCTATGAACCTAGGTTTTATATGAGAAACATAGTTAGGTTTACGATCAAAAGGCCTTTCATTGGGTATTTTACCTTGATAGTTCATATATCCTGATGTTGTTTTTCTGTTATCGAGGTTTTCGTAATCTCTTTCAGGCAAGATAGATAGAAATCACAAAGTTATCTTCGTCTCAGAATTTGTGATTTCACAAGATAGTTATCTAATAATTAATCTTAATTGATATTTTGAAGATTGTTCTTGAGAGGTGGTTAAGAATCTAGGATGCTCTTCAGGAGTCGTAAGCTCTGGATCTGTGAGGTTTGCTAGCTTGTCCGTTGCAAACATATTTCACACCTTGATCTTTGGATAAACGGAAATCAAATAGGCTTATCTGTTAGAGGCAGATTGATATCAAAAGTATTCATTGTGGTTGAAGCAACTCTTAGGTTGTAAAGGACGTCAACTAAGGGAATAAAGTGCGTAGAACCTTGAGAGGTTTAAGAGACATAAGGAGCGCGGTTGTAACTAAATCTCTTGGAGGGTTGATTATGCCTCGTCTACGTTCCAGTCTGAAGTCTAATAATAGGATGGTGTTTATAGTTGCTTAATACATATCGGTGTTCAAATATGGACGAGGTTCGGGGTTTTTCTACAGTTGTGGTTTCCTCAGAAAAATTTATGGTGTCTTGTGTTTTTCTTTTTCCATATTATATTGTTTATCTTGATAATTGGAATTACGCAAGTTGTACATATTCAATCTAAGTAGATAGGTTTGAAAGATAGATAATAAGTTTAATTACTTGGAAGAATTCCGATTGGATTATTTGGATATGACTAGATTGATCTTAGATATTGATTTTTGAGATCGTCCAAGTACTCTTCTTAACAATCAGGTCCATGGACTCATTGTCTCATACATACTGATTGGGAAGAGATAGAGATACAAACTCTATACACATATTGTCAACGATCATTAAGTTGGTGTACTTGCAATTATATAATTAGGTTTTGTCCATAAAGGTTTCCGAACGAAAAAATTGGTGGTGTGTTTGGTACTCTCGTGTTTTCAGTAGTCACAAGCTTGCAAGAAGTATCCACCGTAAGTGGTTTGTACCATCAAAGGTTGGTGGTACATTAAATGATATTGCACTCTTGTTCATAGATTCAGATAGCCAGAAACATAGATTTATTAGGTCTAACGGAGTTTGCCTGCTCTGATGCCAATTGAAAAGGAGAGGCTACTAAGTACACCAAAAACTTATTCCTTTGGGACAAAACCTAATACAATTACAAGTAGGTCAAAGCGAAGACCCCTAGAAAAGATTGTATATAAAAATTTTCTTTTTCTCCTCCATGATCAATATGTATAGACCAAAGGTCTGCGTACTTAATTGTGTGCAAGAGTTCTTCGAAGATCTCAAAAACAAATAATCCAAAATCAATCTATTTGTATCTGAATTAAGAGGATCCGAGTTCTAAAAAGTATGAAACTTGCAATCTATCTTTCAAGATATGAATTCAACAAGAACAACTGTTGTTTTTTTTTTCTCAAATAATAAGGACTTAAATTATCTATATTGATTCATGTACTCCTTGTGTTATTCCTATTATAAAAATAAACTACATAATATGGAAAGGAAAAACACAAGACACCATAAGTTTTGTTAACGAGGAAAACTACACCTGCAGAAAAACTCTGGGACCTTGTGCAACTTTGAACACCAAACTATATTAAACCGCTACAGACACTAGAAAACTATTATACTTTGAACTGGAATGTAATTGAGACTGAATTAACCCTCCATGAAATTCATCTGTCGTCGTGTTCCTTACGTCTCTTGAACCTCGCAAGATTTTATGCACCCGATTCCCTTAGTCGGCATCCTTTATATCCTAAGAGTTGCTTCAACCTCAGTGAAGACTTTTGATACCTATCTTCCTCTAACAGACATGCCTATTTGATTTATCTTTTGATATGTTTCAATCTAGTTTTTGAAATCTGTTTCCAGTAGACAAAGTACATAAAACTTACGAATCCGGAACACTTGCATTCAATTAGCTGAGAGGCCTGGATTACTAACCGCCTATCATGGATAATCCCAAAAACTCAAAAAAGAGTTTAATATATGTCTTTAGGAATCACAAAGTTTAAGACAAAAAGAACTTTGTGATTTCTCCTTATCTCGTTCGTAATCCTAAGTTTAGAAAACCTCAAGGATCAATAAGAACTGATGTGGATATACAAACTATCAGGTAAACGATAGTCTGACCGAGCTTCAAGAATCAAGTGAAGCCTCCAAAGTCGTAACATAATATTATTTCATAAGGAAACCTAGGTTCCATGAAGAACCTAGGTTATAGCGGATGACTCTAGCTTTGTAACTAAGAGACAAGAGTGTCAGGGAATAAGAAATCCCGTTGTAAGAGTCTCTCTATTTATAGATTTTCAAGATGAAAATGCAGGGGTCTAACAACCACACCCAACAATTCGTTTGGCAATCTGAAAGGACTTACTCCAATACACTTTCTAGAGAATCAACTAGACAATCAGACTCAATCTAGAGTAAAGTATATCAAAAAGTTTAATATCTCTAACTCTTAATTCAATCCACAATCAGCAAATAGAAATCTGCGAGCCCGATTGAATATAAGAGGAGTTACTTGAACGGTACCAAAGATCAATGTTCAAGTGTCAATCAATGTAAATCAACAACCAAAGGTTGAATATTCTAATTGACTGATCTTAACGCACAACCTGTGATATTTCAATTATATAACAAAATATAATGCGGAAAAGAAATAATCCAGACACCAGAATTTTGTTAACGAGGAAACCGAAAATGCATAAAAACCCCGGGACCTAGTCCAGATTGAACACCACACTGTATTAAACCGCTACTGAAAAAGTGGGGGTACAACAACCATGCCCAATATTTCTCTTAGCAATCTGTATGGACAAACTCCAATATACTTTCTAGAGAATCAACTAGACAGTCAGACTCAATCTAGATAAAAAAGTATATCAAAGAGTTTATATCTCAATCTCTCGAATTAATATATACTCAAGCAAATAGAAATCTGCGAGTCTTTATCAGATACTAGAGAGATAACTTGGATGGTACCAAAGACCAATATTCAAGTGTCAATCAATTAAAATCAACAACCAAAAGGTCGGATATTCTAATTGATTGAACAACGCACAACCTGTGATATTTCAATTATATAACAAAATATAATGCGGAAAATAAATAACACAGACACCAGAATTTTGTTAACGAGGAAACCGCAAATGTAGAAAAACCCTAGGACCTAGTCCAGATTGAACACACATTGTATTAAGTCGCTACAGACACTAGCCTACTCCAAACTAACTTCGGTCTGGACTGTAGTTGAACCCAAATCAATCTCACACTGATCCAAGGTACAGTTATGCTCCTACGTCTCTCATCCCAGCAGGATGCTACGTACTTGATTCCCTTAGCTGATCTCACCCACAACTAAGAGTTGCTACGACCCAAAGTCGAAGACTTTAATAAACAAATCGGTATCAACAAAGAAAAGTCAATGGTAATAGATAAATCCGTCTCCCACGAATATACCTACGAGTTTCGTTCCGTCTTTTGATAAATCAAGGTGAACAGGAACCAATTGATAAACCGAACTTATATTCCCGAAGAAAAACCTAGTATTATCAATCACCTCACAATAATCCTAATCGACGCAGCGAAAAAAGATATTGTGGAATCACAAACGATGAGAAGAAGTGTTTGTGATTAATTTTCTATCTTGCCTATTGGAGATATAAATCTCGAGCCAATTATTACAATTGTACTCGTAACGATAGAAGATGCAAGATCAGATCACACAACTACAAGAAAAGTAGTATCGGTCTGGCTTCACAATCCCAATGAAGTCTTTAAGTCGTTAACCTGGTTTTAGAAGAATAAACCAAAGGTTAAAGGAGAATAGTATCGCACATAAGGTGTGGGGATTAGGTTTCCCAGTTGCTAGAGTTCTCCTTTATATAGTCTTTCAAATCATGGTTTGCAATCAATGTTAGCTTGGTAACAAAGCATTCAATATTCACCGTTAGATGAAAACCTGATTAGATTCAAGCTAATATTTCTCAACCGTTGGATCGAAAACTTAGCTTGTTACACACAAATGAAATGTCCAATTTTGGGTTTATGTAGCAGTTCCCAAACATTAACATTTGTTGGTTCGACAATAGTTAACCAAATGGTTAGCCATATGATCACTTTCATATCCATCATATTCTTCTTAACCATAACTAGTTCAAATGACTCAAATGAACTAGTTAGAGAGTTGTTCAATTTCTTATATATTATGTAACTACACAAGACACAATCGAAGCAAAAACGGTTTTATTCACTCGAATCGGTTCATGAACTTTATAGCCATGGTTTGCAAAAGCATTCCTTAGTTTATATAAACATGACTTCAAGAACAACCGGTTTTAGATATAACCTGCTCAATTTCACAGACTTAAGCTCACGGAAGGAGTTCACAAACTCCAGCAGAAACTCTCGGGTCGAGAACTTACGCCAGTTCGCGGAGTGAGTTCGCGGACTTGGCTCATGCCACATTCCGTTTCTCTTGATCAACAAAGTTCGCAAACTTTGGTTCAAGGAATAAGAACTTATACATATATGTGTTTCCACAACAATGCTTATATCCTACCAATGGTTACGTAATCTAAACTCTCATTTCAATCATTGAAACATTCTCAGAGGACGTTATATAGCCGTTATTCACAGACCATTTTTTCGTCAGAGCAATTTCCAAAGTGATTGAAACATAACATGACATTCGTCACTAGGTAAAGATGAATTTGGAAAAAGAGAAAGCTTACCAACACATATTTCGAGAAACAGATAAGCGAGTTACACTCAGCTCTAAATAGAAAATGTGTATAATGAAAGTCTATATATCAAAACGACTTTTGTCCCAAGAATAAGAGATAGAGTAGATAGACTTTTGAGTGACAGATAAGTTCAAGTCTCCACATACCTTTTAGTCGATGAAGATCCACTAGTTCCTTGAGTAGTCCTTCGTCTTGTATGATGATTTCCATGGAGTCTTGATCTCAACTACGCTTTCTATCCTAGTCCAAGACCTTTAGCTATATAAGCTATAAATCAAGACTTATAGTTTTGATCATTAACATTGACAAACATGCTTGAGATAGCAACGCATGCGAGTTCGACCGAGCAATGCTCTAACAATCTCCCCCTTTGTCAATTTTAGTGACAAAACTACTAATACATATGGAATACAAAAAAAAAATTAACTTTTGTAGCTCCTATTCCACATGCCTAATCTTCAACATTACTCGAAATCTTCGTCACTTCCAAGTACTCCAATGATGCCAAAGGTTGTAAGTTTAGTATCATCGTTGTTGAAAATCCGTAACTATAACAACAAGAAAACAATATTCATCAATCACTGTTATACAATGTCATAGTATCATTACACAATGTCAAAGTACAATTGTATCACAACTTCAACAACAATAATATGGTGATATGTATCACTCCCCCTTAGTCAATACTCCATCTCACATGGAAACCACTCCCCCTTACATAATGATCTGAAACCATATGTATTTGTAGTGTGAACTACATATTAATTCTCCCCCTTTTTGTCAATAAAATTGGCAAAGGTATTAGAACGGGATCCTAATGAAATTTCCGAAAGAGACATTTCTTGACCAAAAGTAAGCAAAAGTATATCATCTTATTTAGATGCAATCATAAAGCCGAATCTAAATGCATTCATCAAGGAGTTTGTAAAGATACAAGATAACCCCTATAATATTCCACAGCCACACTCTCCACAAAGATTTGGCAATTAAGCACAAGTTCAAAGAACTCTCCCCCATATAATGTCATTCCCGAAAGAACAAGAGCGACCTTAATTTCGAAGGAAAAGAAGGATTTCTTTGGACATAACAAATCACATACAAGTATGAATTTGAATCCAAAATATTCAATTAAACTAACCACAAGAGAATTCATGATTAATTTAATCGACAAATGCTCAACATAAGTGAACTTATGGAGACTCAAAATATACAATTAGATTAATCACACGAGAACCCATAATTAATCTAATCGAAATACACAAACAAACTAATCACAAAATTAATCAATTTAATTGGTCGTGCTCGACATAAGAAAACTTACGAAGCAACAACTAAATAATCAAACAAGATGATTAATTTAGTTGAACATGCTCGACATAAAGTACCTTACGGAACAACAACATAGCTAATCATGAAAATAATCAATTTGGTCGTTCAATGCTCAACATAAGACACTTTACGGAGTCTCACAGTAATACATAAAATATGAATCAGGGAACATCAATTACTGCGGAATACACAAGGATTCATTCCATTTTCCATCACTATTTGCATAATGATATTTAATAGACATAATCCTTGCAAATAAAAGATTTTAACCCATCTTCCATCAACAATTGGCATAATAGGCTTAACTTTTGTATTTTTCAAAAGTCTATTCATTCTTTTATCAATACATGCATATCGACATACGAAAGACTTTACTTTTGACAAGGTATGGGATATTCATAGTTCACGGACGCAAACACACATATCCCCATAAAAAATTTGCAATATATAAAACCATAAAGATTAATACTGCAAATATCATCTTCCAAACAAATTTAAAATTTAAACCAATAAATCTAAAAACATGAAGATGAAAACGTTGGACATAGCTATGTGTAATCACAATAATGGCTATTCCAAACTCTAGTTATTCTTCTAATAAAAACAAGAAAATAGATGATTTACTAGATTAATAAACTCCTATAGAGAACATGATCTGAAAAACACTAGATCCGGTTAGAAACCAGAGATTGAACATGGACGAGCTCATCAGTTGCTTTCTTCAGTTCGTTTTTCAAAAACTCAAGATTCCTTCTTGCGATTTCGAGTTGTTCACGAACGACTTCAAAATCTTGAAGTAGATTTCCTACCAGTTGTGATGAAATCTGAACTGTTAGTTTGTTTTCATGACCAATGACATGAAGGCATGTTATGAAAATAGGATTCTCATGAAACTCGACAGTTTTCCCCTTCTTGGCTTCATCATCTTCGTTTCCTCCATTCATTGTGCACACCAAACATTGGTAGAAAATTTTGACCTTTCAGAACAATGTAACAAGGGATGATACCCAAGTATATAAATAAGTTTCATGGAAAAACCTAGGTGAACTTGTACATGTTCGTGTGGTCCAGGAGTTCGTGCACTGGTGGTCACAGCCTTAAGATGTGACCAAAGGGAAGGAGAATGAAGTTCAAAAGTCAAGACTAATAGTTGAGAACCAACTATTTGAAGGAAGTACACGCAATTAGGAAAATTTCTCAAGGATGAAGAATTATGATTATCTACAAGAGAAAGAACTGGAGCGAAGCACAACAGGTTTTAAAGATTAACAGGAAAAGAATAGAGTAGACACAACCTTGACAGCACTTCTCAAGACACTTCTTGAGAACCATGAGCATCCTTCTTAAATTAAAAGAGGGATGTTGTAGTGACCAGTCATGGTGTATTAAGATGAGCATTTTTCTCATCAATTTTGACTTATTCTTTTTTTCCTTCAGAAGGATTTAGAGACAAATCACATGACAAAGTTGAAGGAGTTTTATTAAGAGAGGAACTGGGAGTACCTGAGTCAATTGGTTTCCATGTTTTTTTGATGCCCCGTTTGAGTCTGTTTATGCTTAACTTAAGTTCTGAGACTCGATTATTGATATGTAAGCAATCTGGAGCTGAACTCTTGGATTTGCGGCCTTCTTCAGGGAGTGACAAGAAACACAACTTTTCTTTATTTCTCCTATGTCTTTTCCTCTTTTCAGAGTAATTTAAGATGTCAGTTACTCTTTTGTCGTTCTTCCTTCTACCACTTTTCTTTTCAAAGGCATGATTAAGAAAAGACTTATCATAGTAGTTTTCTTGATTGTCGAAAGTGCCTTTTACTCCAACAATGTGAGAAACAGGTTTGATGACTTCTTTAGACATCCATGCAAGCATGTTGTGAAGTTTTTCATTCCTCAAACGAAAACGACATCTTCGCTCAGAATGTCCTTTATTCCCACAGTAATAGCAGTTAAAGGAATTATTCTTAACCGTTCTCGTGTGAGTAGATTTGGAAGAAGTATAATCCTTGTTTTTAGCCATATCACCAGCTGCGAAAGTTTTTCATATGAAGAATTATCAACACCTTTAACAAAATTGATCTTACTAGTCTTTGGAGCGTTTATACCTTTATAGCCCAGACCACGTGTATCACGATGTTCTTTACATGCTCCAATCATAGAAGACAATTTTGTAGAGATGGAATTGAATCTTCTCAGACTCTCTTATAGTGATTTTACTTTATCAAGAGCAGCTGCAAGGTCAGTCTCCAAGGATTTTTCTTTGGCAAGATGACTGAGTGCTTTATCATCAAAACATTTTTGTTGAGAGTCATATCTTGCTTCAGCTTTTGCAAGTCTTTCTTTCAACATAAAGAGATTTCAGAGAACATTATCATATTCAGACCTTTTTGTGCGTACATCTTCTTAACGATCTTTAACGATAGATTTTAGGAGATTATATCCTTATCATATCCTTTAAAGAGTTTTCTCAATTTTCTGTTTTCTTGACAAAGAGGAGTCATGTACTTACTCAAGCAAGTTTTTGACTTCTTTTCTTTCAAAGCATGGTCAAACAGCTTGATATATTGAGAGACTTCCTTATCGATACTTTGTTCTTCTTCTGAATCACTATCATCTAACAGTTCATCCAACTTCCCATCAAGATATTTTTCCCAGTCGAATGCAGATTTAGTCAAGGAACAGAATATAAAGTTTTTCTCAGAAGTTTCAGGACTTTGAAGCTCACATGAGAGTCTATGAACTGATGTTGCGTTATCCGAGATAATACTCTGGTCCATAGAGTCAGATTGTCATAAACACAGACTTATAAGGTCTTAAACGTGTTTGCCTGCTCTGATACCAATTGAAAAAGTGGGGGTACAACAACCACACCCAATATTTGGCTTAGCAATCTGTATGGACAAACTCCAATATACTTTCTAGAGAATCAACTAGACAGCCAGACTCAATCTAGATAAAAAGTATATCAAAGAGTTTATATCTCAATCTCTCGATTTGATATATACTCAAGCAAATATAAATCTGCGAGTCTTTATCAAATACTAGAGAGATAACTTGGATGGTACCAAAGACCAATATCCAACTGTCAATCAATTTAAATCAATAACCAAAAGGTCGGATATTCTAATTGATTGAACAACGCACAACCTGTGATATTTCAATTATATAACAAAATATAATGCGAAAAAGAAATAACACAGACACTAGAATTTTGTTAACGAGGAAACCGCAAATGCTGAAAACCCCGGGACCTAGTCCAGATTGAACACACACTGTATTAAGCCGCTACAGACACTAGCCTACTCCAAACTAACTTAGGTCTGGACTGTAGTTGAACCCGAATCAATCTCACACTGATCCAAGGTACAGTTATGCTCCTACGTCTCTGATCCCAGCAGGATGCGACGTAGTTGATTCCCTTAGCTGATCTCACCCACAACTAAGAGTTGCTACGACCCAAAGTCAAAAACTTTAATAAACAACTCTGTATCACACAGAAAAGTCTACGTAATAGATAAATCCGTCTCCCACGAATATACCTACGAGTTTTGTTCCGTGTTTTGATAAATCAAGGTGAACAGGAACCAATTGATAAACCGGACTTATATTCCCGAAGAAAAGCCTAGTATTATCAATCACCTCACAATAATCCTAATAGACGCAGCGATAAAAGATATTGTGGAATCACAAACGATGAGACGAAGTGTTTGTGATTACTTTTCTATCTTGCCTATCGGAGATATAAATCTCGAGCCAATTATTACAATTGTACTCGTAATGATAGAAGATGCAAGATCAGATCACACAACTACAAGAAAAGTAGTATCGGTCTGGCTTCACAATCCCAATGAAGTCTTTAAGTCGTTAACCTGGTTTTAGAAGAAGAAACCAAAGGTTAAAGGAGAATCGACTCTAGCTATGCAACTAGTATCACACATAAGCTGTGGGGATTAGGTTTCCCAGTTTCTAGAGTTCTCCTTTATATAGTCTTTAAAATCATGGTTTGCAATCAATGTTTGCTAGGTAACAAAGCATTCAATATTCACCGTTAGATGAAAACCTGATTAGATTCAAGCCAATATTTCTCAACCGTTGGATCGAAAACTTAGCTTGTTACACACAAATGAAATGTCCAATTTTGGGTTTATGTAGCCGTTCCCAAACATTAACATTTGTTGGTTCAACAATAATTAACGAAATGGTTATCCATATGATCACTTTCATATCCACCATATTCTTCTTCACCATAACTAGTTCAAATGACTAAAATGAACTAGTTAGAGAGTTGTTCAAATTGCTTAGATCTTATGTAACTACACAAGACACAATCGAAGCAAAAACGGTTTGATTCACTCGAATCGGTTCATGAACTTTATAGCCACGGTTTGCAAAATCATTCCTTAGTTTATATAAATATGAGTTTAAGAACAACCGGTATTAGATATAACCTGCTCAAGTTCCCGGACTTAAGCTCACGGAAGGAGTTCACAAACTCCAGCAGAAATTCTCGGGTCGAAAACTTCCGCCAGTTCGCGGACTGAGTTCGCGGACTTGGCTCACGCCACATTCCGTTTCTCTTGATCAACAAAGTTCGCAAACTTTGGTTCAAGGAATATAAAGACTTATATATATACGTGTTTCCACAAAAATGCTTATATCCTACCAATGGTTATGTAATCTAAACTCTCATTTCAATCACTGAAATATTCTCAGAGGACGTTATATAGCCGTTATTCACAGACCATTTTTCGTCAGAGAAATTTCCAAAGTGATTGAAACATAACATGACATTCGTCACTAGGTAAATATGAATTTGGCAAAAGCGAAAGCTTACCAACACATATTTCGATAAATAGATAGGCGAGTTACACTCGGCTCGAAATAGCAAATGTGTATAATGAAAGTCTATATATCAAAACGACTTTTGTCTCGAGAATAGGAGATAGAGTAGATAGACTTTTATGTGAAAGATAAGTTCAAGTTTCCACATACCTTTTAGTCGATGAAGATCCACCAGTTCCTTGAGTAGTCCTTCGTCTTGTATGATGATTGCGATGGAGTCTTGAGCTCAACTACACTTTCCATCCTAGTCCAAGACCTTTAGCTATATAGGCTAGAAATCAAGACTTATAGTTTTGATCACTAACATTGACTAACATGCTTGAGATAGCAGCGCATGCGAGTTCGACTGAGCAATGCTCTAACAGCTACAGACTCTAACCTACTACCAATTAACTTCCAACTGGACTGTAGTTGAACCCTAATCAATCTCACACTGATTCAAGGTACAGTTGCGTTCCTTACATCTCTGATCCCAGCCGGATACTACGCACTTGATTTCCTTAGTTGATCTCACCCACAACCAACAGTTGCTATGACCCAAAGTCGAAGACTTGATAAACAAATATGCCTCACACAGAAAAGTCTATAAATTGAATAAATCTCTCTCCCACAGAAATACCCAAGAGATTTTGTTCCGTCTTTTGATAAATCAAGGTGAACAAGAACCAATTGATAAACCAGACTCATATTCCCGAAGAACAGCCTAGTATTATCAATCACCTCACAATAATCTTAATCGACTAGCGAAACAAGATATTGTGGAATCACAAACGATGAAACGAAGATGTTTGTGATTACTTTTATTTTGCATATCGTAGAAATTAATCTCGAGTCAATTATTTGAATTGTACTCAATACGATAGAATCGGGAAACATCAGAACACACAACCACAAAGAAAATAGTTGGGTCTGGCTTCACAATTCTAATGAAGTCTTTTAAGTCGTTAACCTACAGGGTCTTGATGAAACCTAAGGTTAAAGGAGAATCGACTCTAGTTAAGCAACTAGTAAACACACAGGAGGTGTGGGGATTAGGTTTCCCAGTTGCTAGAGTTCTCCTTTATATAGTTTTCAAATCAGGGTTTGCAATCCAAGTTACCTTGGTAACAAAGCATTCAATATTCACCGTTATATGAAAAACCTGATTCAACCAAGCTAATATCTTTCAACCGTTAGATCGAACTTAGCTTGTTACACACAAATAAAATGTACCCTCATTTATGTTTATGTAAACGTACCTAAACGTGTACACCATGTTGGTTCACAAATAATTAACCGAAGTTAGCCATATGATTACTCTCATATCAACCTTATTCATCTTAACCATAACTAGTTCAAATTACTCAAATGAAACTAGTTAAAGAGTTGTTCAATTGCTATATTCTCATAGAATTATACAAGAACACAATTGAAGCAAAATCGATTTGATTCACTCAAATCAATCATGAACATTATAGCCACGGTTTGCAAAGATTGCATTCCTTATTATATAAATGTTTATGTGCATGTCTAAAACCGATTTTAGAACTTTAACCTTCAAGTATGCAGACGGGTACGCATACTTGAAATACCCGGACTAAGATTGAGTTACGCAAGTACGCAAACGGGTACGCGAAATTCAAATCCCAGCAAAAATTCTCGGACATGAACCTGTACGCAAGTACGCAAACGGGTACGCATACTTAGGTTCCCGGATTTCTCAAACCAACAGGTACGCAAACGGGTGCGCATACTATGGTTCCCGGTCATGGATTACATATGTGCATGAGTGCACAACATGACATATCCAATAATGATTAAGTGTTCTACACTCTTATTTGAATCATTTAAACTTTCTTAGAGGATGACAATAGCCATTTTCACATAATATTAGCATCAAAGCAATTTTCAAGTTATTGAAATAATCATTACGAAACATTCCAAGGAAACACCAAATGATTGTATCACACAAACCATGTACGATGTTACTCGGTAATTTTCACATGATATAAGATGAACTTGGTCGAAGTGAAAGCTTGCCAACACATATTTCGAGAAATATGGAAGTAAGTTAAACTCAGCTCGAAACTCAGACGTGTATATATAAAACTATATCGTAATACGACTTATGTCTCAATATAGAAGATAGAGTAGAAATAGACTTTCCAAGTAATAGATGAGTTTAAGTATCCACATACCTTTTGTCGATGAAGTTCCACAAGTTCCCCTTAGTAGTTCTTCGTCTTCAAATGATGAACATCGTGAAAACTAAGCTCAACTACACAATCTATGTCCTAGTCCGAGACATCTATAAATAGGCTAGAAATCAAGACTTATAGTTTTGATCACTAACATTGACAAACATGCTTGAGATAGCAACGCATGCGAGTTCGACCGAGCATTGCTCTAACAATCTCCCCCTTTGTCAATTTTAGTGACAAAATTATCAATGCATATGGATAAATAAAAATATGTAGCTTCTCATCCAAATGCTTGATCTCCTTAGCATCTTCAACACGACTCGAAAACTTCGTCACTTCCAAGTACTCCATCATTCTAAACATGTTCAACTCATCATCATTGTTGTTGAAGATCCATAGCGATAACAATGAGAAAACAAATGCTCTCAATCATTGTTATACAATGTCATAGTATTATTACACAACATCAAAGTTAAATTGTATCACAACTTTGACAACAATACTATGGTGATATGTATCACTCCCCCTTAGTCAATACTTCATCTCAACATGAAAACCACTCCCCCTTACATAATTATCCGTAAACTATATGTATTTGTAGTATGAAACTACACATTAATTCTCCCCATTTCTGTCAATATACATTTGGCAAAGGTACGAAAACTAGTGGGATCCTCATGAAATTTTCATAGAGATACTTCATGACCAAAAGAGAATAACATACCAACTTATTTAGATGCAATCATAAAGCCTAAGATAAATGCATTCATCAAGGAGTTTATAAAGATACAAGATGAAAAAGTGGGGGTACAACAGCCACACCCAATATTTCGCTTAGCAATCTGTATGGACAAACTCCAATATACTTTCTGGAGAATCAACTAGACAGTCAGACTCAATATAGATAACAAGTATACCAAAGAGTTTATATCTCAATCTCTCGGTTTGATATATACTCAAGCAAATAGAAATCTGCGAGTTTTTGTCAAATACTAGAGAGATAACTTGGATGGTACCAAAGACCAATATCCAAGTGTCAATCAATTTAAATCAACAACCAAAAGGTCGGATATTCTAATTGATTGAACAATGCACAACCTGTGATATTTCAATTATATAACAAAATATAATCCGGAAAAGAAATAACACAGACACCAGAATTTTGTTAACGAGGAAACCGCAAATGCAGAAAAACCCCGGACCTAGTCCAGATTGAACACACTGTATTAAGCCGCGACAGATACTAGCCTACTCCAAATTAACTTCGGTCTGAACTGTAGTTGAACCCCAATAAATCTCACACTGATCCAAGGTACAGTTATGCTCCTATGCCTCTGATCCCAGTAGGATGCTACATACTTGATTCCCTTAGCTGATCTCACCATAACTAAGAGTTGCTACGACCCAAAGTCGAAGACTTTAATAAACAAATCTGTATCACACAGAAAAGTCTGCGGTAATAGTTAAATCCGTCTCCCACGAATATACCTACGAGTTTTGTCCCGTCTTTTGATAAATCAACGTGAACATGAACCAATCAATTAACCGGTCTTATATTCCCGAAGAACAGCCTAGTATTATTGATCACCTCACAATAATCTTAATCGACGCAGCGAAAAAAGATATTGTGGAATCACAAACGATGAGACGAAGTGTTTGTGATTACTTTTCTATCTTGCCTATCGGAAATATAAAATCTCAATCCAATTATTTAAATTGTACTCATACGATAGAAACAACAAGATCAGATCACACAACTACAAGAAAAGTAGTATCGGTCTGGCTTAACAATCCCAATGAAGTCTTTAAGTCATTAACCTGGTTTAGAAGAAGAAACCAAAGGTTAAAGGAGAATCAACTCTAGCTATGCAACTAGTATCACACGTAAGTTGTGGGGATTAGGTTTCCCAGTTGCTAAAGTTCTCCCTTATATAGTCTTCAAATAAGGGTTTGCAATCAATGTTAGCTTGGTAAAAAAACATTCAATATTCACCGTTAGATGAAAACCTGATTAGATTCAGGCTAATATTTCTCAACTGTTGGATCGAAAAATTAGCTTGTTACACACAAATGAAATGTCCAATTTTGGGTTTACGAACCGTTCCCAAACATTAACATTTGTTGGTTCAACAATAGTTAACCAAATGGTTAGCCATATGATTACTTTCATATCAACCATATTCTTCTTCACCATAACTAGTTGAAATGACTCAAATGAACTAGTTAGAGAGTTGTTCAATTGCTTAGATCTTATGTAACTACACAAGACACAATCGAAGCAAAAATGTTTTGATTCACTCGAATCGGTTCATGAACTTTATAGCCATGGTTTGCAAAAACATTCTTTAGTTTAAACAAATATGAGTTCAAGAACAACCGGTTTTAGATATAACCTGCTCAAGTTCGTGGACTGAGTTCGCGGACTTAGCTCACGCCACTTCCATTTCTCTTGATCAACAAAGTTCGCAAACTTTGGTTCAAGGAATAAGTACTTATACATATATGTGCTTCCACAACAATGCTTATATCCTACCAATGGTTATGTAATCTAAACTCTCATTTCAATCATTGAAACATTCTCAGAGGACGGATATAGCCGTTATTCACAGAGCATTTTACGTCAGAGCAATTTTCAAAGTGATTGAAACATAACATAACTTTCGTTACTAGGTAAAGATGAATTCGGTTAAACCGAAATCTTACCAACACATATTTCGATAAATAGATAGATGAGATAAACTCGGCTCGAAATAGAAAATGTGCATAATGAAAGTCTATAAATCAAAACAACTTTTGTCTCAAGAGTAGGAGATAAAATAGATTGACTTTTGAGTGACAGATAAGTTCAAGTCTCCACATACCTTTTAGTCGATGAAGATCCACCAGTTCCTGGAGTAGTCCTTCGTCTTGTATGATGATTGCCATGGAGTTCTTGAGCTCAACTACACTTTCTATCCTAGTCCGATACCTTTAGCTATGTAGGCTAGAAATCAAGACTTATAGTTTTGATCACTAACATTGACAAACATGCTTGAGATAGCAACGCATGCGAGTTCGACCGAGCAATGCTCTAAAAATCTCCCCCTTTGTCTATTTTAGTGGAAAAACTATTAATACATATGGAATAAAAAAAAAATTAACTTTTGTAGCTCCTATTATACATGCCTAATATTCAACATTACTCGAAATCTTCGTCATTTCCAAGTACTCCAATGATCCCAAAGGTTGTAAGTTTAGCATCATCGTTGTTGAAAATCCGTAGCTATAACAATAAGAAAACAATAGTTCTCAATCATTGTTATACAGTGTCATAGTATCATTACACAACGTCAAAGTTCAATTGTATCACAACTTCAACAACAATATTATGGTGATATGTATCACTCCCCCTTAGTAAATACTCCATCTCACATGGAAACCACTCCCCCTTACATAATGATCCGAAAACCATATGTATTTGTAGTGTGAACTACATATTAATTCTCCCCCTTTTTGTCAGTAAAATTGGCAAAGGTACAAGAACGAGATCCTAATGAAATTTCCGAAAGAGACATTTCTTGACCAAAAGAAAGCAAAAATATCAACTTGTTTTTTAGATGCAATCATAAAGCCGAAGCTCAATGCATTCATCAAGGAGTTTATAAAGATACAAGATAACCCCTATAATATTCCACAGCCGCAATCCCCACAAAGATATGGCAATTAAGCGCAAGTTCAAAAGAACTCTCCCCCATTAAATGTCATTCCCGAAAGAACAACAAGAGCGATCTTAATTTCGAAAGAAAATAAGGATTTTATTGGACATAACAAATCACATACAAGTATGAATTTGAATCCAAAAAAATCAATTAAACTAACCACAAGAGAACCATGATTAATTTAATCGATAAATGCTCAACATAAGTGAACTTGTGGAGACTTAAAAACAAACAATTAGATTAATCACAAGAGAACCCATAATTAATCTAATCGAAATACACAATCAAACTAATCACAAAAGTAATCAATTTAATTGGTCATGCTCGACATAAGAAAAGTTACGGAGCAAAAACTAAATAATCAAACAAGATGATTAATTTAGTTGAATATGCTCGACATAAAGTACCTCACGGAACATCAACAAAGCTAATCATAAAAATAATCAACTTGGATGTTTAGTGCTCAACATGAGACACTTTATGGAGCCTCACAGTAATACATAAAATATGGATCAGGGAAGATCAATATTGCGGAATACACAAGAATTCATTCTATTTTCCATCAATATTCGCATAACGACATTCAATAAACATAATCCTTGCAAACAAAAGATTTTAACCTATCTTCCATCAATAATCGACATAATAGGCTTAACTTTTGTATTTGTCAAAAGTCTATTCATTCTTTTATCAATACATGCATATCGACATACAAAAGACTTTACTTTTGACACGGTATGGGACAACCATAGTTCACGGACGCAAACACACATATCCCATAACAATATTGCAATATATAAAACCATAAAGATTAATACTGCAAAAATCATCTTCCAAACAAATTTAGAGTTTAAACCAATAAATCTAAAAACATGAAGATGAAAACGTTAGACATAGAAATGTGTAATTACAATAATGGCTATTCCAAATTCTAGTAATCCTTCTCAAAAATAATAATAAATTCTCATAAGAAGTTTCCTAGGCAACAAGACAAACTCGTAATGCACATACAAGATGATTTGTCCTTATAGGGTAGAATCAATCTTTTTCGCATGGATTTACACCAATAATAGCTACCAAAGGCGTATAAAGATATTTTTTTAATCAAAGAAGAACATACAAAGTCAATAACGACTATGCACCATAGTTCACAAACGATGATTGTGAACATTCAAGAATTCCATAGCACTGCGTAATACTTTCCATTCTTGAACTTCCTTCTTTGTGATTCACCAACAACATTCTTGTAAAAGCTAGAAATTATCTTAGAAGAGTAGTACTCCAAGAATCCAAATACCCAACTTCAAGAGAAGTGGAACAAGTGCAACGAAATGGAGTAAAATACTCAAAAACAAGAGACAAGACAAATACAATCTTAACTCATCCAAATTCAAGGTTTCTCATCTCCATTTTGAAGAGAATTCAAATAGGAATAGAGTTCAAAAAGAATGAGGTCAATCCGAGTTCGGACGAAGAAGTTACGACCAAAACAAGTTTACCGAATATCGACGTCAAGTATGCATACGGGTTTGCAAACGAATTTTTGTATCCTGGAGCAGTATGCAGACGGGTTTTGTGAACTTAAACCCCTGGATTTTGGTTTTAAATGATGTTATGCATACTTGGTATGTGTACCATGAAGTCCAAACATCCCGAACTAATGTTTTCAAACCTAAACTTTTAAGAACCTTAAACACATATCAAGTTAGGTAGAAATGAACGATAAGCAAGGTACATGGATCATTATAAGTACTCAAACAAGTAATAAAAACATAAAACTTGCTCAAGTTTATAGACATACCTTTTTAGAAAAGTCCAATTGAATTCTACAGCCTTACCGAATAAAATCTGTGTGCCCCAGTTGTTGTGCTTCCCTCACCGTATACATAGCAGGGCATTTCTTGGTGATGATGCACTTTCAACACAAACAAGTTGTGTTGAGGTGAACAATATCTTGCTCACCATGGCACCAAGAAAGAGTTTCTTTCCAACAATTCGTGAATCTTGTAGTGTTGAGAAACACCCAACGAACTGTTTTTATAAGTCTATCAAAGAACTTCAAGAGAACCCAAAAAGATTTGTGTTTCTGATTTCTTGTTTTCCAACTTATAAAAAACAGTTTCTGCAGATAGTTTTTAGTACTGCGAAGGGAAACTCTTTTGATAAAAAGAGACGTCCTAGATTCTTCATAAAAGAAGACAATACTACTATCTTGATAGGAAGTATCAGGAATTGAGCAACGAATCAATTCATGCTTTGAGGTGATACACTCAGATAACTGAGATTTAAAATCCTCTTGTAATACATTTAGTTTATCACAACTAATTGGATTACGCAGAGGAGGAGCATTGCTCTCACTGATTAGTAAATCAATATCAATCTCAACATGAATATTATTCATCATAACTTGATTTAGCCTGTCAAGAGATTCTTGCTCTTTCTGTAGGTATAACTCAACATCAAGAGATAAACTTTCAAGCTTCTTTTCAAGCCCTGAAAACACTTCAAGGGATTTTAAATCTGGTGGAGGTTTAGATAGAATTTCTTCTACAAATTTTATTAAATCAGTCATGGAAGAGAATTCTGAAATCCCTGGATCTGGTGGTGTATTTACTGAGATAACACTACTGTCCATAGAGTCAGATCGCTACAAACACAGACTTGTAAGGTCAAAAAACGTGTTTGCCTGCTCTGATACCAATTGAAAAAGTGGGGGTACAACAACCACACCCAATATTTCTCTTAGCAATTTGTATGGATAAACTCCAATATACTTTCTAGAGAATCAACTAGACAGTCAGACTCAATCTAGATAAAAAGTATATCAAAGAGTTTATATCTCAATCTCTCGATTTGATATATACTCAAGCAAATAGAAATCTGCGAGTCTTTATCAAATACTAGAGAGATAACTTGGATGGTACCAAAGACCAATATTTAAGTGTCAATCAATTTAAATCAACAACCAAAAGGTCGGATATTCTAATTGATTGAACAATGCACAACCTGTGATATTTGAATTATATAACAAAATATAATGCGGAAAAGAAATAACACAGACACCAGAATTTTGTTAACGAGGAAACCGAAAATGCATAAAAACCCCGGGACCTAGTCCAGATTGAACACCCACTGTATTAAGACTCTACAGACACTATCCTACTCCAAATTAACTTCGGTCTGAAATGTAGTTGAACCCCAATCAATCTCACACTGATCCAAGGTACGGTTATGCTCCTACGCCTATAATCCCAGCAGGATGCTACGTACTTGATTCTCTTAGATGATCTCACCCACAACTAAGAGTTGCTACGACCCAAAGTTGAAGACTTTAATAAACAAATCTGTATCACACAGAAAAGTCTACGGTAATAGATAAATCCGTCTCCCACGAATATACCTATGAGTTTTGTTCCGTCTTTTGATAAATCAACGTGAACAGGAACCAATCAATAAACCGGTGTTATATTCCCGAAGAACAGCCTAGTATTATTGATCAGCTCACAATAATCTTAATCGACACAGCGAAAAAAGATATTATGGAATCACAAACGATGAGACAAAGTGTTTGTGATTACTTTTCTATCTTTCCTATCGGAGATATAAAATCTCAAGCCAATTATTTCAATCGTACTCATACGATAGAAACAGCAAGATCAGATCACACAACTACAAGAAAAGTAATATCGGTCTGGCTTCACAATCCCAATGAAGTCTTTAAGTCGTTAACCTGGTTTAGAAGAAGAAACCAAAGGTTAAAGGAGAATCGACTCTAGCTATGCAACTAGTATCACACGTAAGTTGTGGGGATTAGGTTTTCCAGTTGCTAGAGTTCTCCCTTTTATAGTTTTCAAATCAGGGTTTGCAATCAATGTTAGCTTGGTAACAAAGCATTCAATATTCACCGTTAGATAAAAACCTGATTAGATTCAGGCTAATATTTCTCAACCGTTGGATCGAAAACTTAGCTTATTACACATAAATGAAATGTCCAATTTTGGGTTTACGAACCGTTCCCAAACATTAACATTTGTTGGTTCAACAATAGTTAACCAAATGGTTAGCCATATGATTACTTTCATATTAACCATATTCTTCTTCACCATAACTAGTTCAAATGACTCAAATGAACTAGTTAGAGAGTTGTTCAATTGCTTAGATCTTATGTAACTACACAATACACAATTGAAGCAAAAACGGTTTGATTCACTCGAATCGGTTCATGAACTTTATAGCCACGGTTTGCAAAAGCATTCCTTAGTTTAAATAAACATGAGTTCAAGAACAACCAGTTTTAGATATAACCTGCTCAAGTTCGCGAAATGGGTTCGCGGACTTAATCTCATGGAAGGAGTTCACAAACTCCAGCAGAAATTCTCGGGTCAAGAACTTCCGCCAGTTCGCGGACTGAGTTCGCGGACTTGGCTCACGCCACTTCCATTTCTCTTGATCAACAAAGTTAGCAAACTTTGGTTCAAGGAATAAGGACTTATACATATATGTGTTTCCACAACAATGCTTATATCCTACCAATGGTTATGTAATCTAAACTCTCATTTCAATCATTGAAACATTCTCAGAGGACGGATATAGCCGTTATTCACAGACCATTTTTCGTCAGAGCAATTTTCAAAGTGATTCAAACATAACATGACTTTCGTCACTAGGTAAAGATAAATTCGGCTAAAGCGAAAGCTTACCAACACATATTTTGAGAAATAAATAGACGAGATAAACTCGGCTCGAAATAGAAAATGTCTATAATGAAAGTCTATATATCAAAACGACTTTTGTCTCAAGAGTAGGAGATAGAATAGATTGACTTTTGAGTGACAGATAAGTTCAAGTCTCCACATACCTTTTAGTCGATGAAGATCCACCAGTTCCTTGAGTAGTCCTTCGTCTTGTATGATGATTTCCATGGAGTTCTTGAGCTCAACTACACTTTCTATCCTAGTCTGAGACCTTTAGCTATGTAGGCTAGAAATCAATACTCATAGTTTTGATCACTAACATTGACAAACATGCTTGGGATAGCAACACATGCGAGTTCGACCGAGCAATGCTCTAACACAAGATAACCCTTCTAATATTCCAAAGCCGCACTCCCCACAAAGATTTGGCAATTAAGCTCAAGTTCAATTAAGAACTATCCCCCATAAAATGTCATTCCCGAAAGAACAACAAAAGCGGCCTTGATTTTACAAGAAAAGAAGGATTTATTTTGACATAATCAAATCACATGAAAACATGAATTTGTACCCAAAAATATCAATTGAATCAACCACAAAAATGATCAACTCAATTAGTCATGCTCGACATAAGAGAACATACGGAGAAACACAGTATGTGCACAAAAAAGTGGATCGGAGATCGAAGAATACTGCGGAATACACAAGGATAATCCTTGTAAACAAAAGTTTTATCCTTTCTTCCATCAAATAACGACATAAAAGACTTTAACTTTTGCAAGTCAAAAGTTCATTCTATCTTTTATCAATACTTTCATACCGACATAATAAAGATAACTTTTGAACAAGTATGGGTCAGTCACAGGTTCACGGACGTAAACAACATATCCCATAACAATTTGCAATATATAAAATCATAAATATTAAATTGCACAAATCATCTTCCAAAAACTTAGAATTTAAATAAATAAATCTAAAAACATGAAGATGAAAACGTTGGACATAGCTATGTGTACTCACAATAATGGCTATTCCAAACCCTAGTTATTCTTCTAAAAACACAAGAAATAAATTCTTATAAGAAGATTTACTAGACATCATAAATCAAATATCACTCACAAGTGATAAGACATGGAGAAACTAGTCAACATCTTCATCATCTGAAACCATAGGAGTGGCTTGAATCATGTCCATGTCATCCTTGATATCAGGAAACTTGGTAGCAATTACAGTAATTGTTCTTGAACACACCTTACTTTGGCACTAATCTTACAAACATCTCTTTGAATTTGATGAAGAATATTCATGGAGGTGGAATCAAGTGTCTTGAGTCTTTGTCTCTTGCAAGCATTCTCTTTCATTCGACTGAATATGCAAGGGCGGACTATCTTGGGAGCACCAATAGAGTTCCCAATAGGCTCTATAGCAAAGGCATGACAAATTCGCCCAATCAAGCAAGGAAATCCAAGTTTCTTGTTGGTAGATGTCATTGACAACATTTGATAAATGATAAACCCACAAATGTCAAGACTTTGAGAATCCAACACAAGAAAATAGGCCAATTCCGTAAATTCACGACTCCAACGAGAATTCTCAATCGTGGAGGCACAAAGATTAGATATTCCAAGTTTACCAAAGGACATCAAGGAAAGACTAAGATTATTAGTATGAAGTTTCCCTTCATTCCAAGCAACACTCTTACCAAAAAGACCTATAAAGATGGTTTCATAAGAAGGACGTTCATGACTAGGTCTTGGAAGGCGAAAATCCCAATAGGAATATTAGTAATTCTTAAAATTAACTCTCTAGTTACATGAATCCTTTGCCTATTAACCATGGTCTTGAATTCCATGTCATCATGATTAACATGATAGATGTAAGCATAGAAGATTCTTGTAAGAGTGTCAAAACCTTCACCAAGACCATCAAAAATATTTCCAAGCTTTAATGTTTCAAAGAAAATTAAATCCTCTTTATGTCCACTAGAAAAATCCAATTTCTTTTCTAGAATAAATCCATTAGATGAAATACTTTCAAAGACTCTATCACAAGAATCATTAACAAATCTTATCCTAAGAGAATCTTGATCTATATGAAAATTCTTGATAGAAGATGAAGAGCCCAAATTTTTTGAAGTCCTTTTGAAACCTTGAAATTCATCATGAGATCTAGAAGTTGGAAAGGAAAGCAAGAGGAAATCACTTACTTGGAACGAATCTTGAACACCCTTTTCCTTATTTTTCTCCAAAGATGATTTAATGGAGGAATTTCATGAACCCTAGAAAGTTCACGCACGCGGACAAGATGGGAGAAGGAAGAAGGTACGTGTACCGCTCCTTTTATATACCCAAAAATGGGCTTGGACCCATTCCTGAACCGCGACCCATAAAGGGAGTGTAGGATTTCTTAGGTGTTCCAACACAAAAGTTGCGCAACCCGTGAAAACACACATACGAACGAAAATACGGTGCATTAGAAAGCTATTTTACAGAAAGTAAAATCAACACTAACCTAGGTACAAACAAATCAAACCGTTTCTTGCCCCATATCAAGCTATATACAAATGGGGTAGTGCCAAGCAAGTTACCAAGTGGCAAGATGTGTAGAGAGATCCTCATGCACCATTTCCGGTGATATTTGTGAGCAGTGTCAGTGATTTAATCATAGTAATGATGATAATCAGGGTTACTAGAGCTTTCTAACTTCCTTTTCATATGACCCGAAAGAAGATTTTTCCGATAACTTGAAACTATGTCAACAACATGAGAACCCGTTTTATTGGACCTACTTGTGTTGACAGCGTGTTTAGTTCGTACATCATGATTGCATGATTTTACATGTACCGAACTTTTATCGGATCGATTCTTAATCTTAACAGAGTTAAGTTTTTCTAAGAATCTAAAAACTCTTTCAAAAGCTCTAAATAGATCTTTGTCAATTGATCCATCATGATAATATTCCTCAAAAAGATTAAGAGTTAATCTAGTGAGATTCCATATCTTTGAGCGTAAAGAACGTTTTCTCAACCTTCCTTTCTTTTTAATTTTTCCTTTAGATTTTTTCTCATCATCTAAGTTTTCCAAAGTCTTAGATGAAATGAGATTATCATGAGAAACCTGAGGTTCTGTCCATAATAATCTCTGGACAATCTTTAAGGAGTTCTAGCGTGCGTTACAGATGCCAAGAGCAAGTTTCCCAAAGAAGATTCCAATAAGGGCAAACTTTTTAAGGAACGATCAAATACAAACTTATTAGGTTTATAGTGTTTGCCTGCTTTGATACCAATTGAAAATGAGGGGGTCTAACAACCACACCCAACAATTCGTTTGGAAATATGATAGGACTTACTCCAATACACTTTCTAGAGAATCAACTAGACAGTCAAACTCAATATAGAGTAAAGTATATCAAAGAGTTTAATATCTCTAACTCTTAGTTCAATCTGCAATCTGCAATCAGCAAATAAAAATCTGCGATCCCGATTGAATATAAGAGGAGTTACTTGAACGGTACCAAAGACCAATGTTCAAGTGTCAATCAATGTAAATCAACAACCAAAGGTTGGATATTCAAATTGATTGATCTTAACGCACAACCTGTGATATTTCAATTATATAACAAAATATAATGCGGAAAAGAAATAACACAGACACCAAAATTTTGTTAACGAGGAAACCGCAATGCAGAAAACCCCCGAGAACTAGACCAGATTGAACATCACACTGTATAAATCCGCTATAGACTCTAGCCTACTACCAAGTAACTTTGGACTGGACTGTAGTTGAACCCTAATCAATCTCACACTGATTCAAGGTACATTTGCGTTCCTTATGTCTCTGATCCCAGCAGGATACTACGCACTTGATTTCCTTAGTTGATCTCACCCACAACCAACAGTTGCTATGACCCAAAGTCGAAGACTTGATAAACAAATCTGCCTCACACAGAAAAGTCTATAGATTGAATAAATCTCTCTCCCACAGAAATACCCAAGAGCTTTTGTTCCGTATTTTGATAAATCAAGGTGAACAATAACCAAATTAATAAACCAGACTCATATTCCCGAAGAACATCCTAGTATTATCAATCACCTTACAATAATCTTAATCGACTAGCGAAACAAGATATTGTGGAATCACAAACGATGAAACGAAGATGTTTGTGATTACTTTTATCTTGCATATCGTAGAAATTAATCTCGAGTCAATTATTTGAATTGTACTCAATACGATAGAATCAGGCAAGATCAGAACACGCAACCACAAAGAAAATAGTTGGGTCTGGCTTCACAATCCCAATGAAGTCTTTTAAGTCGTTAACCTACAGGGTCTAGAAGAAACCTACGGTTAAAGGAGAATCGACTCTAGTTATGCAACTAGTAACACACAGGAGGTATGGGGATTAGGTTTCCCAGGTTCTAGAGTTCTCCTTTATATAGTTTAGAAATCAGGATTTGCAATCCAAGTTACCTTGATAACAAAGTATTCAATATTCACTGTTAGATGAAAAACCTGATTTAACCAAGCTAATATCTTTCAACCGTTAGATCGAACTTAGATTGTTACACACAAATGAAATGTACCCTCATTTAGGTTTATGTAACCGTACCTAAACGTGTACACCATGTTGGTTCACAAATAGTTAACCGATGTTAGCCATATGGTTACTCTCATATCAACCTTATTCATCTTAATCATAACTAGTTCAAATGACTCAAATGAAACTAGTTAAAGAGTTTTTCAATTGCTATATTCTATAGAATTATACAAGAACACAATTGAAGCAAAATCGGTTTGATTCACTCGAATCAATCATGAACATTATAGCCACGGTTTGCAAAGATTGCATTCCTTATTATATAAATGTTTATGTTCATGTTTAAAACCGATTTTAGAACTTTAACCTTCAAGTATGCAAACGGGTACGCATACCTGAAATACCCGGACTAAGATTGAGTTACGCCAGTACGCAAACGGGTACGCGAACTTCAAATCCCAGCAGAAATTCTCGGACATGAACCTGTACGCTAGTACGCAAACGGGTACGCATACTTTGGTTCCCGGATTTCTCAAACCAACAGGTACGTAAACGGGTGCGCATACTATGGTTCCCGGTCATGGATTACATATGTGCAAGAGTGCACAAGATGACATGTCCAATAATGGTTAAGTGTTCTAAACTCTTTTTTCAATCATTGAAACTTTCTTAGAGGATGAAAATAGTAATTTTCATACACTATTAGCATCAAAGCAATTTTCAAGTTATTCAAATAATCATTACGAAACATACCAAGGCAACACCAAATGATTGTATCACACAAACCATGTAAGATGTTACTCGGCAATTTTCACATGATATAAGATGAACTTGGTTGAAGCGAAAGCTTGCCAACACATATTTCGAGAAATATGTAAGCGAGTTAATCTCAGCTCGAAATCTCAAATGTGTATATAGAAAACTATATCGTAATACGACTTATGTCTCAATATAGAAGATAGAGTAGAAATAGACTTTCCAAGTGATAGATGAGTTTAAATCTTCACATACCTTTTGTCGATGAAGTTCCACAAGCTCCCCTTAGTAGTTCTTCGTCTTCAAATGATGAACACCGTGAAAACTAAGCTCAACTACACAATCTATGTCCTAGTCCTAGACATCTATAAATAGGCTAGAAATCAAGACTTATAGTTTTGATCACTAACATTGACAACACATGCTTGAGATAGCAACACATTCGAGTTCGACCGGTAATTTGAATTCAAGCTAAGGTTAGCTTGAGATCCAAGTAAACACTGTCGCAGTTTAGATACAATTATTTTTAAGAATTTATCTAAGCATGTGAAAAGTACGCCTTGAAACTACACAAAAGAATATATATTATAGTATAGGATTCTAGAACCGTGCACAATGATAGTCCATAACGGAAAGTATGCCTTTGAACTCAAGACTAATTTATGGTAATGAGATTCTACTTAATGTTTTACCTCCGAGTCGATGGCACTGACATAAGCTAGGAAACATATGCAGAAAGAAATAAAAAATATTATACATCATCAAAATTTAAACAACAACTCACTTGATAATGTCCACTGCATCCATTATTTCATTCATGAGCCAAATATTTTTGTTTATAGACATTGTAGACCTTCCTTAGTGATCTTTCTTATTTCTGCTTCCGAGAAATGAACAGAAAAAATAAACTACTTAGACAACTAATCCACATGATTAACACAAGGAGAATGCAAAGAGATTCCAAAAGGAGAAAAATAAAAATCATTCTTATCCTACTTAAAGATATTTGAGTATACAATTCAGTTATGCAATCAAGGGTTATTGTAAAATTCCTGACTCTGCGCGTGACTTTTAAGAAGAGCTAATAATTTTCTAAAAAGTAAACATAATATTTTCGCTATGCGATCAAAGTTTATCATAAAAATCCATGTTGTATAAGAAGACTTGATGACTACTAAAAAAATGAAAAAGTCAGTATAAAATAAATCGTAAGCAATAAGCGTAAAGAAAAGAAGTATTATACATTTATAGTACAAATTATATATATGAAATAAAACTTTTGATTTTGTTCCATATTAGCTGCAACATATTATATCCTTTGTTCTCATGCAATCGAATGATGTATGCAAATCAAAATTTAGCGTGTCAATGCAAGTTTGCAACCACTTTGGCAATAGGCTTGAATACAGTTCCAAAAATGTTCGGTTTCTTTGCAAATATACTTACTATAGCTTAAAAATTCATAAATTCAAATCTACCGTTAAGACCAGTTTAAAATGAAAAAAATGTATAAATAATTGTAGACTAATAACAATATCTGCTACAGATTATGAAAAAGCGGGGGTCTAACAACACCACCCAATATTTCGCTTAGCAATCTTTATGTACAAACTACAATATACTTTTTTATGAGAATCAATTAGACAGTTAGACTCAATCAATAAAAAGATATATCAAAGAGTTTATATCTCAATCTCTCGATTTGATCTTTACTCAAGAAAATGGAAATCTGCAAGTCTTTATCATAGAGAGATAACTTGGACGGTACCAAAGACCAATGTCCAAGGATCAATCAATATCAATCAACAACCAAAGGTTGGATTTCCAATCGATGATCTTTAACGCACAACCTGTATTATTTCAATTATATAAAAAATATAATGTGGAAAAGAAATAACACAAACACCAGAAGTTTTGTTAACGAGGAAACCGCAAATGTAGAAAAACCCCGGGACCTAGTCCAGATTGAATACACAATGTATTAAGCCGCTACAGACACTAGCCTACTACAAGATAACTTCAAACTGGACTATAGTTGAACCCCAATCAGTCTCCCACTAATTCAAGGTACAATTGCACTTGATTCCCTTAGATGATCTCATCCACAACTAAGAGTTGCTGCAACCCAAAATCGCAGACTTGATAATAAGTAAATATGTCTCACACAGAAAAGTCTATCAAAGGATAAATATGTCTCCCACAGAAAAATCCTAGGTTTTTGTTCCGTCTTAAGATATAAAATCAAGGTGAACAGGAACCAATTGATAATCCGGTCTTATATTCCCGAAGAACAACCTAGATTAATTAATCACCTCTCAACAATCCTTCTTGACTACACAAGCGGTTTGTCGAGGAATCACAAACAGTGAGACGAAGATGTTTGTGACTTCTTTATCTTGTCTATCGGAGAACTCTCACGATCTCAAGCCAATCAAAGATTGTACTCGTACGATAGAAGATGCAAGATCAGATCACAGAACTACGATAAAAGTAGTATCGGTCTGGCTTCACAATCCCAGTGAAGTCTTTAAGTCGTTAACCTGGTTTTAGAGAAGAAAACCAAAGGTTAAAGGAGAATCGACTCTAGCGAGCGCACTAGTATCACACAGACGTGTGGGGATTAGTTTTTCCCAATGCTAGATGTCTCCTATATATAGTCTTCAAATCAGGGTTTTGCCTTAGTTACAAAGCAATCCATATTCACCGTTAGATGAAAACCTGATTTAGATTCAAGCTAATATTTCTCAATCGTTAGATCGAAAACTTAACTTGTCACACACACTTGGGTAGACGTTTACTGGGTTTGTGAAAACCGTGCCCAAATGTGTACGTGTATGTTGGTTCAACATAGTAACCCAAAAGGTTAACCATATGAGTATTTCATATTAACCTAGTTCTTCTTCACCATAACTAGTTCAATTGACTCAAATGAACCAGTTAGAGAGTTGTTCAATTGCTATGAGATCTTATGTAACTACACAAGACACAATTGAAACAAAGATGATCTGATTCGATGAATCGGCTCATGAACTTTATAGCCACGGTTTGCATAAAGCATTCCTTAGTAATTTAAGTTTCATGTTCAGAGCACATCTTTATATCATAACCACTTAAGCTCACAAACAAGTTCGCGGACTTAAGGAAACTGGCAGAGTTTTCCAAACTCAGTAGAAAATCTCGGCAAAAAGACTTCCGCCAGTTCGCAGACCAGGTTCGCGGACTAAACACGCAAACGAGTTTTTGGAAAATCCCAGCAGAAATTCTCGGTAAGAGAACTTCCGTCAGTTCGCGGACTGGGTTCGCGGACTTGGAAAAGCCAATTCCTCCGGTTTCTCTCAATCAACAAAGTTCGAAAACTTCGGATTAAGGAATACATGGTTATGTAATCTAAACTCTCATTCCAATAATTGAGACATTCTCAGAGGACGTTATATTGCCGTTATTCATAGACCGTTTCACGTCAGAGAAATTCTCAAAGTAATTGAAAATTTTCATGACTTTCATTACTAGGTGAAGATAAACTTGATCAAAGCGAAACGCTTTACCAACACACGATTTTGAGAAAAAGATAAGTAGTGAATACTCAGCTCGAAATATCAAATGTGTATGATCCAGTCTATACAATTTTTTGTCTCATAAGAAGTAGGAGATAGAATAGATAGACTTTTGAGTGATAGATAAGTTCAAGTCTCCACATACCTTTTTGTTGATGAAGTTCCACGGTTCCTTGAGTAGATCTTCGTCGTTGTATGATGAATCGCCATGAAGTCCTTGATCTCAACTACACTTTTCTATCCTAGTACGAGACTAAGCTATGTAGACTAGAAATCAAGACTCATAGTTATGATCACTAACATTGACAAACATGCTTGATATATCAACGCATGCGAGGTCGACCGAGCTATGCTCTAACAATATCCCCCTTTGTCAATTTTAGTGACCAAACTATTAATACATATGGAATACAAAAAGATAAACTTTAGTGGCTCCTATTCCATAGTCTAATCTTCAACATTCCTTGAAATCTTCGTCCTTCCAAGTACTCCAATGATCCCAAAGGTTGTAATTTTAGCACCACCGTTGTTGAAGATCCGTAGCTATAAAAATGAGAGAAATCGAGATTCTCGTTCACTATTATAAAGTGTCATAGTATCATTATGTAACATCAAAGTCCAATTGCATCACGACTTTAACAACAATACTATGGTGATATGTATCACTCCCCCTTAGTCAATACTCCATCTTGATCATGGAAACCACTCCCCCTTACACAATGAACCGAAAACCATATGTATTTGTAGTGTGAACTACATTATTTCTCCCCCTTTTTGTCAATAAAATTGGCAAAGGTAAAAGAACGGGATCATAATGAAATTTCCACAAGAGACATTTCATAGTCTAAAAGAAAAATGCATACCAACTTAATTTAGATGCAATCATAAAGCCGAAGCTAAGTGCATTCATCAAGGAGTTTTAAGATACAAGATAACCCCTATAAAATTCCACAGCCGCACACCCCGCAAGATATTACCATTAAGCACAAGTTCAAAAGAACTCTCCCCCATTTGATGTCATTCCCGAAAGAACAACAAGAGCGACCTTAATTTCGAAAGAAAATAAGGATTTTTAATTGGACACCAAAAACCATGGAAATGATTTTCTATATCCAAAACTCAACCAAATTAATCACAAGTAAACCCATGATTAAATTTTAATCAGAATACGCAACTAAATCAAACCACAAAAGTGATCAATTTAATTTATTGTGCTCAACATAAGAAAACTCACGGAGCTACGACTAAGATAACCACACGGAGATGACTACCTTAATCGTTCAAATACTCAACATAAGGAAAACCTTACGGAATATACGACTACATCAACCAATAGAACATGATTAGTATAGTTGTTCATATACTCAACACAAGAACTTGTGGAATATATGAAAAACTCAACTAGATTAATTACAAGAGAACTTATAATTAATCTAATTGGAATACACAACCAAAATAATCACCGAAGCAATCAATTTAATTGTCAAAAGATTTTTCTCGATAAAAGAAGACTTTCGGAGCAAATAACTAAATAACCAATCAAGATGATTAATTTAGTTCAAGAATGCTCAACATATAGCATCTCATGGAACAACCAACAAGTCCAATATTAATCGACATATTTGTAAGGTGCTCAACATAAGATACACAATGGAGCCTTCACGGTAAAACATAACAAAATGGATCAATGAATATCAATACCGTGGATAACATACAAGGATCTATTCTATTTTCCATCACTATTTTCATAACGTCATAATAGACTTTACCCTTGTCAAACAAAAGATTTCATCCTATTTTCCATCAAATAAATGACTGCATAGGCATAAATTTTGTAATTGTCAAAAGTCCATTCGTCCTTTCATCAATAAGAATATCAATTTATGAACGACTTTACTTTTGACACAATATGGGACCTTCAAATTCACGGACGCAAACAATACATATCCCATAAAAATATTGCAATACTTCAAAACAGATGCAATAATATCATCCTCCAAATATTTTTAGAATTTAAAAACCAATAAACCTAAAAAAATAACATAAGAAGATGAAAACAAAAATAGCTATGTGTAGTCACAATCTTCGTTATTCAAAGCACTAGTTATTCTTCCAACTAATACAAAAAGAAGACATACTATGTAACAATTCATTTGAGAAATTCTTTATCATTCCAGAACTCCTTGTTATCGACAACCATCGGGACATAAGGTTCACGGAGATAAGTGTCAATACCCACGAACTGTCTTGACTGAAGAGGTCAAATTAGGGTCCTCTGAATTTCCAAAGATTTAGACACGAACGTCTTTATTTCATAAATCTCCCTTCTTATTTCCTTTAACTCATCAAGAAAATCGGAAAACTTCTGAGAGTTAGAAGGAACAACCCTGGGTTTTCTTGTATTCCTTCTTTTTCTTTTCAGGGACTTAGAAACATGAGATTTCTCTTTTTCCTTGATTGAAGACTTAACAATCATGTTGACATGTTTTCCATCTGACGACATAGTGCTTTGAGAACAGTTATGAACAACTGGATTTGTGTGATGGAATCACTTAACTCAACAAGCAGTCTTATAAAGGATGTCAAGAGGAAAAAGGAATGTAGGGTTCAAACCCTATTGACAGGTTCTATACACCCAACTCTAAAACCCTATAAAGAGTAGAATTATCGATAATAACCCTTTTTTTTATTTGATAGACAAAAAATAACAAATCTAAGAATAAAAGGAAAAACTTTTCTGAAGCCTGGATCATCACTCAATCTTGTCTCTTTTCGAACATGCACATGAGACAAGATTTTCCCAACAACACAATCAAGTTGTGTTGCGATGAACACCGATTTGTCCATCTTTTTCCTCATGGGAGGAATCCTCTGATCTTTGTCTATCAAAAAGATTTGACCATATTTTCTTTTCAAATGGTCTTATTCTATCCTTAGAAACCAACTTCTTAGACGAAGATAAGATCCTACATACCTCGGTGGTCTTCTGAGCAAGTTTCAGCTTCCTTGCTAATCGATCTGCTCTTCGTTGAAGTTTGCTGGCGTGCCTTATTTGGTGCTTGTATTTGTAACACCTTGATAGTTCGTGTCCCTTCATCAAACAAAACGAGCACGTCAATCTTGGATAGTATTCAGACATCTGAGATGTGCAAGCAGCTAGACATACTGTTGATCCTGAAACATCACTGATAGGGTTTCCAGTTATCGGATTCACTGAATTTTCCAGCTTGATTGGGTTTCCCTCTTCTCCGAACCCATTGAGGTTGATATATGTATTGCTACAAGTATCAAAATCGATGTTTTCACAAAGAAGCCCTACACTTGATTTCCTATCTTCATCGGAATCATAGGTTTCAGACATTTCATCAAGTGTTACAGCTAGACCTTTGTTCCCAGTGTATTTTCTACGATTTGGGCATTCGTTAGAAAAATGGACAAAACCCTTACACTTAAAGCACTGAGTCATGTCCTCGTCATCAGCCTCGTCAGCATCCCTGTTTTTAGGAGGCACGCGACTGTGAGGTTTGTCTCTTGAAAACCGTTTACTTCTCTTCAACAAAAGATCCCTAAACTGTCTTGTGATCAAGGAGACTGATTTGTCAAGATCTTCATCCGAAAAATCATCCTCAGACTGATCATCCTCAGACACATGAACACTCTTACCTTTGACAAGTAATTTAGTGTTCTTTTGTGCTTTAAAGGCAACATCCTTACCGACTTTGGATGTATGCTCATGGTCAAAGATCTTAAGCTTTCCAACCAAGGTGTTTCTGGAAAGATTATCGAGGCTATTCCCCTCAACAATGGCATGCTTCTTAGACTCGTATCTAGATGGAAACGATCTGAGAATTTTCATCACAATGTCCTTTTCAGGAATAGTCTTACCCAATGCAAAAGATGCATTAACAATTTCAGACACTTTGTGATTAAACTCACCAAATGTTTCTTCATCTGTCATACGAAGGTTCTACCAATCAGAATTAAGGTTTTGAAGCCTAGCATCCTTTTCACTGGAGTTGCCTTCAAATACGGTTTCTAAGATATTTCAAGAATCTTTAGATCTAGTGCAGTTTGTCACATAATGCTGAAGATTTGGGGTAATGGCATGTATGATAGCATTCAAACCTTCGGAATTTTTCTTTGCAGCAGTTATCTCAACATCGGTGTATTCACCAATAGGTTTGGGAACGTTTACATCACCAACTTCCACAACGGGAGCATCATAGCCATTAGCCACATATACCCATGATTGAAAATCACGCGATTGAAGAAAAGCTCACATAGAAATTTTCCACCATAAGTAATTGGAACCATCAAAGACTGGTGGTATGTTAATAGAGATAGCACCTCTGTCCATAGAGTCAGATCGCTATAAACACGGACTTGTTAGGTCTTAAACGTGTTTGCCTGCTCTGATACCAATTGAAAAAGCGGGGGTCTAACAACACCGCCCAATATTTCGCTTAGCAATCTGTATGGACAAACTCCAATAAACTTTTTATGAGAATCAACTACACAGTTAGACTCAATCAATAAAAAGATATATCAAAGAGTTTATATCTCAATCTCTCGATTTGATCTTTACTCAAGCAAATGGAAATCTGCGAGTCTTTATCAAAGAGATATAACTTGGACGGTACCAAAGACCAATGTCCAAGGATCAATCAATATCAATCAACAACCAAAGGTTGGATTTCCAATTGATGATCTTTAACGCACAACCTTTATTATTTCAATTATATAAAAAATATAATGTGGAAAAGAAATAACACAGACACCAGAAGTTTTGTTAACGAGGAAACCGCAATTGCAGAAAACCCCCAGGACCTAGTCCAGATTGAATACACACTGTATTAAGCCACTACAGACACTAGCCTACTACAAGCTAACTTCGGACTGGACTATAGTTGAACCCCAATCAGTCTCCCACTAATTCAAGGTACAGTTGTACTCCTACGCCTCTGATCCCAGCAGGATACTGCGCACTTGATTCCCTTAGTTGATCTCACCCACAACTAAGAGTTGCTGCAACCCAAAATCGCAGACTTGATAATAAAAAAATCTGTCTCACACAGAAAAGTATATCAAAGGATAAATATGTCTCCCATAGAAAAACCCTAGGTTTTTGTTTCGTCTTAAGATATAAAATCAAGGTGAACAAGAACCAATTGAAAATCTGGTCTTATATTTCCGAAGAACAGCCTAGATTAATCAATCACCTCTCAACAATCCTTCTTGACTACACAAGCGGTTTGTCGAGGAATCACAAACAGTGAGACGAAGAAGTTTGTGACTTCTTTATCTTGCCTATCGGAGAACTCTCACGATCTCAAGCCAATCAAAGATTGTACGCGTACGATAGAAGATGCAAGATCAGATCACACAACTACGATAAAAGTAGTATCGGTCTGGCTTCACAATCCCAATGAAGTTTTTAAGTCGTTAACCTGGTTTTAGAGAAGAAACCCAAAGGTTAAAGGAGAATCGACTCTAGCGAGCGCACTAGTATCACAAAGATGTGTGGGGATTAGTTTTGCCCAATGCTAGATGCCTCCTATATATAGTCTTCAAATCAGGGTTTTTCCTTAGTTACAAAGAAATCCATATTCACCGTTAGATGAAAACCTGATTTAGATTCAAGTTAATATTTCTCAACCGTTAGATCGAAAACTTAGCTTGTCACACACACTTGGGTAGACGTTTACTGGGTTTGTGAAAACCGTGCCCAAACGTGTACGTGTATGTTGGTTCAACATAGTAACCCAAAAGGTTAACCATATGAGGATTTCATATTAACCTAGTTCTTCTTCACCATAACTAGTTCAATTGACTCAAATGAACTAGTTAGAGAGTTGTCCAATTGCTATGAGATCTTATGTAACTACACAAGACAAATTGAAACAAAGATGATTCGATTCGATGAGTCGGCTCATGAACTTTATAGCCACGGTTTGCATAAAGCATTCCTTAGTAATTTAAGTTTCATGTTCAGAGAATATCTTTAGATCATAACCACTTAAGCTCACAAACAAGTTCGCGGACTTAAGGCAACCAACAAAGTTTTCCAAACTCAGTAGAAAATCTCGGCAAAGAGAGTTCCGCCAGTTCGCGGACTAAACACGCAAACGAGTTTTTGGAAAATCCCAGCAGAAATTCTCGGTAAGAGAACTTCCGTCAGTTCGCGGACTTGGAAAAGCCAATTCCTCCGGTTTCTCTCAATCAACAAAGTTCGAAAACTTCGAATTAAGTAATACATGGTTATATAATCTAAACTCTCATTCCAATCATTGTGACATTCTCAGAGGACGTTATATTGTCGTTATTCACAGACCGTTTCACGACAGAGCAATTCTCAAAGTAATTGAAACTTTTCATGACTTTCGTCACTAGGTGAAGATAAACTTGATCAAAGCGAACGCTTTACCAACACACGATTTCGAGAAAAAGATAAGTAGTGAATACTCAGCTCGAAATGTCAAATGTGTATGATCCAGTCTATATAGCATACGACTTTTTGTCTCATAATAAGTAGGATATAGAATAGATAGACTTTTGAGTGATAGATAAGTTCAAGTCTCCACATACCTTTTTGTTGATGAAGTTCCACGGTTCCTTGAGTAGATCTTCGTCGTTGTATGATGAATCGCCATGAAGTCCTTGAGCTCAACTACACTTTTCTATCCTAGTCCGAGACTTAGCTATGTAGACTAGAAATCAAGACTCATAGTTTTGATCACTAACATTGACAAACATGCTTGATATATCAACGCATGCGAGGTCGACCGAGCTATGCTCTAACAGATTATTTACACTCCAATAAAAGTTTCTAAATCCAAAATGAAAAGAAATCGGATATGAAGTCAGAAGCTTCAATTTTTCCCATATATACGCCTATAATAGTACTAGTAGTGGTATTGGAGTTAAATGAGAACATCGATGTTATCAAAACTCTAAGTATTGATAAAATCGTAAAAAAAAAATAAATAAATTTAAAAGACATAAATAAAACCCTAAAAGGATGAATTTCTTGTTTAGGGAACGCACGAAAGTTAGATTCATTTTAAATAATGCAATAATTGAAGAACACATTATGTTAATTATGGTACCAAAAGATTATTGGTGTTCAAGTCATTATCTTTGTCTGCGATGCAGTGGATCCGGAGATAATCTGAATCCACTAGAAAACAAATTTTTTGTGTCAGGTTTATTGACGTTGTATTGGATATTCAAAATTGAATAAGGAACACACAATAAATCAACTCGTTACCTGGACTTTCTCGACTATTCGGATCGTAAACCAAAAAAGAAAATCTAAGCAATTTAAAAAATGTTAAAATGAAATGAAACAAACAAAGAGAATTGAAAATGACAATCTAAAAGATAATAAAATAGACGATATCGGTCTCTCATTTAGAAAATATCTAAAAATAAAATAAAAGAAATAAACGATATCGGTCTCTTATTCGCCGACCTCCTCTTCAAATCTAGGAATATCCTATATCTTCCTCTTGGCGAAAGAAAGGGTATTTTCACCATTAAAAGAAACAAAAATCTGATAAAGCATAATTTCATAAATTATGAGTGTGCGAGAAATTTTCATCCTGAAAATAGGTGCGCGCTTGCAGTTTTCCGTGTGTGGTTGTTAGATGAGAAAATACGAATTCTCTTACAGGGATCTAGTTACCTAGAGTTTCCCTTTTATATGTATATAACTTAACCTATATATTATAACTACGACTTGATGGATCGGTAGACCGACTTTGTTTTACCGCAAGTGCACGGTGTCAAAAATAGCACACAATAGCAAGCACGGTTCGTTCCCTCAAGAAGTGCGAAAACTACTACTAACTAATATCAAGACCGAACTAACCAAAATTCAATATTTCAGAGATGTTGTATTAAGAAAATAAGATTTCAAGTAAAATAAAGCAAATTTATAATGATATGTAATCAAGGATGTAGAAATATTAGGGTTACGGAATCCGTTGTAGGCTAAAATTTCACTTATGTCTCTCACAAAGGTCTCATTTAACTCATGAACAATAGCAAACCTAGCTATCGAAACACGGAAGATATTTCAATTAAGAACAATAGATAAGGATTATCAAGAGGATACGTTTGTTCTCAACCTAGAAGGTGGAAATCCTGAGCACTAATCATACAAGGCATAAGTAGTCAAAGGAATATCATAAATCATTTATCACCAAGGTTCTATATGGATGTTGTTCAAGAACTCAACTATGAAATATACATGGCATAAAACATGAAAAACTCATTAGACAAACAACCCAATTTTGAGAAACACAAACATTACGTTAACCTTTTTTTTTTGAAACCATTGTTTGAGAACACAAGTAAATTCAACCTACAAGTTCATCTTTCACCCTAATAAGGAGTTTAGCTATAAAAGCCCTCAAAAATAATATAGATAATAACAAGTAAAGCATATGAATTGCAGAAAGCAAAATAGCAAAACCTAGTTTCTTCCCTGATTACCGTCTCCCTTTTCTTCTCCTCATTCCTCCTTAAATAGCACTTTAGTTCTTCTCTTGTATTGGTGACAGCGACCACCAAAGCCCAGTCCAATCACAGCCTCCACTTTCTTAATTCAGGCCCTTTCAAAGTCAGGCCATAACATCCAACTCCGGCCACAGTCTGCACCTCCTTGTTCACAGCCATGACCATGGCAACAACACCTTCCTTTCTTGTTCACCGCCAAGACCTTAATCTTGCCTTCTCAATCAAACTCCAACCACACAAACTGAACCCCATCTGTAATAGTTGTACCAGTGCAAAGCACCATCTCAGCAACCACGCCGTTGACGCTGCATTTATTCAGACCGAGAACTTTCGATTAACTCCATCTTGAGACTGCATACAGACCCTCAAATTCGTTGATATTGTTGACCCCTTTCTGCAGTGAATTTTAGTCTTGAAACTTCATCTTCATTTACATTTCAGAATACCCAAAAAATCATCATTAGGCAATACCAAGTTAGGTCAAAATCCATCTCCATTCTTTGATTGAAGCTTACATGTTTACCTCCTTGTACGAATTGAAACAAAACTGCAAGTAATCAACCACCGAGAAACCCCCAGCTTCCATTCCATTAACATCAAACCTATTCAGCCAACTTCATCGCCTGCTGTAACGTTGCTGCTGTTAAACTCTTCTTGTTCGGACCAAAATTCACAGTAAGGACCCTTCAATACTTTAAACCACAGATCCACTAAACAAGTACTCATCATCATTTAACTTCGAACCCCCAAAACTCAGACCTAATTCACTATCAAGACCACTAGAAAATCGAGAACCCCATACATCAACAACAAATTGATTGAGAAGAGATGCCTTGAGCATCACCAGTTCACAATCGAACTCATTCTGCAGGCGCTAAGTCAAGTCAATTGAATCACCGCTCATGCCTTTGCACTCCGAAAATCCCCAAATTTTTGTAGCTACAATTCCTGTATTCTTGCCTCAAATCCACTTCTTTGAAATTGATTAGCTCCACCAAAATTAGGTCAACAACCCATTTTCATTTCCATTTCAGAACCTCACAGATCTGTCTTGCTGCTGCTTTGCTTCTCGGGTGAGAAATGAATGTTTAGGGGTATCCGCTCAACAACTGGATAAAATAGGAGATGGGGAGATGTCTGCTAAACAACAAGATAAACCACTAAATAGTGGCTTAAAGAAGTCTGCTAAACAGCGAGACTGATAATCAGAATGACCCGCTCAACAGCTGGTCATGTTATACAAAAGAAAAATTTTTAAGACCCGCTCAACATATGGTCATGTCTTCACAAAATTGATCCCTTTTTTCTTTATACTTTTTTTTTTTTTTTTTTTTGAAGAAAATTCATAACGAAATTAAATGCCTACCAAAAATCTATACATACTTAAGCACTCCCCCATACTTGAACTTTACATTGTCCTCAATGTAATTGAGTCATCCAACGTAGAGTTAAGGTGGAAAACTCTAAGGCAAATGAAAATAGAAGATAGAGTGAAGGGAACAAAACTGATGGGTTGACTTCCACGAAGCGAACGATATTTGTTCCCTGCTTGCGCGCAACAAGTAGTCTCAAACAAAGTGAAGATTGATGCATAACAGCAACCTGCCAGCATATATGTAAAGCCTGAAAAGTTGGGGATCAACCCAACACACAAAGTCCACTAAAAAGAGGATCATACAACAATAAGGATTAAAGCCCACAGTAATAAACAAATTGATATCAACCCTGCAATTAAAAGGACTATAATTCCAACCCTCCCATCTGGTCATGTGAAATAACTCAGATATAAGCATAACATGCAAATGATGTTTAGACACGTCAACACTTGTATTATACCATAAATTTTCCCCTAAGCATGTTAAAGTAACTCCACCGGACACATTACTTTCACTAGAGATCAGTAGCGGCAATGTACTAAAATTTTCAGCAAGCATGAGATAATCGGAGTTGGCATCAAGATCTAGACAAACAAACTTCTGTTCCATTTTGTCATTGTGAATTACTTGACCAGTATCCATATACTCAATCCTCATACAAGCATTCTGAGAACTACTAGATGGATCAATGAAGGAATGATTCAATGAGGAAGTTTCGTATAAGACACGATCGTCAGAATCGACAAAATAAGATAAGCAATTATCCGATAATTCAGTTTCAATAAACTCCACACGATATGCAAAGTTTTCAGAATTTTTTTTGAGATTCTCATTGTAACAGCAAGTATAATCATTCACACTATCAATCATGCATACAAGTTCACAGGTTTCAAAAATCGAAGATGAACTTGAAAGGTGAAACACGTTTATCTCCATTTTCATATTTCCAAAATTAAGTTCCATGATCCCATTCCGACAATTGATAACCGCATTTGAGGTAGCCAAGAAATGTCTACCTAAGATGACAGGAATGTGCCCACTAGGATTAGAAACAGGTTGAGTATCCAAAACAATAAAATCAATGGGATAAATAAAACCTTCAACCTGTATAAGAACATCCTCTACCACTGCCCTAGGAATTTTAGTGGACCTATCAGCCAATTGAAGGGTAACATTAATAGGTTTCAAATTACCAAGTTCTAACTGCACATACACAGAATATGGCAAGAGATTCACACTGGCCCCTAAATCTAACAATGCATGTTCAATTCTATGTTCTCCTATAGTGCAAGCAATCGTAGGACAACCTGGATCTTTAAATTTGGGTGAAGTTTTCTGTGTAATAATCGAGCTTACCTGTTCAGTAAGGAAAGCTTTTTTATGTACATTCAATTTTCGTTTCACAGTGCACATATCTCTTAGAAACTTGGCATAAGAAGGAATTTGTTTAATGGCATCTAAGAGAGGAATGTTAACTTTAACCTGTTTAAACACTTCTAAGATGTCACTGGAGCTAACTCATTTCTTACGGGGTAGTAATGCTTGAGGAAAAGGAGCGCCAGGAACATAAGAAATTTCAGATTTACCTTTCTCGGTTTCATTCGTTTCCTTTGGTGTTGAAGGAGTAACCTGTGTAATGGCAGGCGGGTTCCTAACTTGCTTGTTCTCCTCATGATCACTAACATGGTTATCAACGATCCGTCCACTTCTTAGAGTAGAGTAGGCCTGGACATGATGAGTCGGCTTAGCATCAGATGTGCTTACCTCAAAAGGACCCTTGGAGTTGGGCGGGATTTGACGCGAGATCTGATCCTTCTCCCGCTCATTCAGTTGGCTAGCAAGCTGGTCTAGTTGATGCTCTAAGTTCGCCATATATCTTTGAGTAGCCTGCACAAAAAAGCTCATGCTTTCTTCCAAACTAGGAATATTTTGGTTAGAAAAATCGCTAGGAATAGAAGATGGATGTGTAATAAAATCAACAGGCTTAATTTTAGCCTTTCTTTCTAACGACTCAAGTCTTCGTGTCAAACCAGCGAACTTGGCCTCAAAGTCATTGTCAACTTTGTGAACCCCATTGCTACTAGTTACTGATCTTATGGTTTCTGTAGCCTCCCACTCTTGGTTTTTTTTAGCTACTTCATGCAAAAATTTATAACCTTCTTCAGCACTTTTATCGGGAAAATTACCACCACAAAGTGATTCTACCATAGTCAATGTTTTGTAATCTAATCCCTCATAAAGGATCAACCTGAGCCTAGGAGTGTCAAACCCATGGTGTGGACATTGTAACAAGAGATCATGGAACCTCTCTAAATAATCATAAAGAGATTCTCCTTCTTGTTGCGAAAAACTATATAGTTTTTGACGAATGGCAGTAGTTTTATGCCTAGGAAAGAATTTATGCAAGAATATATTAGTCATGTCATTCCAGGTACTAATTGAAGAAGGAGCTAACGCATTTAGCCAAGATTTAGCCTTATCCTTTAAGGAAAAAGGGAACAACCTAAGTTTAAGATACTCATCAGCTAAGTCCTTGAATTTCATTGTTCCACAGAATTCTCCAAAATCTCTAATGTGGTAGTAAGGATTTTCATTCTCCTCGCCATAAAATTTATGAAGTGCTTGAATGGTGCTTGCTCTAATCTCACAGGTTGCTGTGGTGGTAGGCAAAACAATACAAGAAAGTTGAGAGACTCTAGTTGGATACATATAGTCTCTCAAACTTTTAATCGGAGGGTTCGTACCCTCACCATTTGTTCCCGTCATGTATAAAGAGTTAACTCTAACAAGACGATTTAAACAATTCTCTACCTAACCACTAGGTAGATCTTTCGAAAGCTAACAAAATGCAGAATTCAGTTCAAACTCACCTTGCAAAAGCTCAGCGAAATACTTACTTTTCTGCCTATTTTCCAGAGATTCCAGTTGCGCTCTTCAAGCTAAGGTACCTAAAGATAATCAAACAAGCTACGTAAAAAAAAAAAAACTAAATGAAAAATAAAAACAAATTATGTACAAAAATAATACAAAAATAAGCTATATACAAAAAGATATCAATTAGAGAGTATTATGCAACCACTCCCCGGCAGCGGCGCCAAAAACTTGATGGATCGGTAGATCGACTTTGTTTTACCGCAAGTGCACGGTGTCAAAAATAACACACAATACCAAGCACGGTTTGTTCCCTCAAGGAGTGCGAAAACTACTACTAATTAATATCAAGAACGAACTAACCAAAATTCAATATTTCAGAGATGTTGTATTAAGAAAATAAGATGTCAAGTTAAATAAAGCAAATTTATAATGATATGTAATCAAGGATGTAGAAATATTAGGGTTACGGAATCCGTTGTAGGCTAAAGTTTCACTTATGTCTCTCACAAAGGTCTCATTTAACTCATGAACAATAGCAAACCTAGCTATCGAAACACGGAAGATATTTCAATTAAGAACAGTAGATAAGGATTATCAAGAGGATACGTTTGTTCTCAACCTAGAAGGTAGAAATCCTGAGCACTAATCATACAAGGCATAAGTAGTCAAAGGATTATCATAAATCATTTATCACCAAGGTTCTATATGGATGTTGTTCAAGAATTCAACTATGAAATATACATGGCATAAAACATGAAAAACTCATTAGACAAACAACCCAATTTTGAGAAACACAAACATTACGTTAAGCTTTTATTTTTGAAACCATTGTTTGAGAACACAAGTAAATTCAACCTACAAGTTCATCTTTCACCCTAATGAGGAGTTTAGCTAGACATGGATTTCTTAAAAGCCCTCAAAAATAATATAGATAATAACAAGTAAAGCATATGAATTGCATAAAGCAAAATAGCAAAACCTAGTTTCTTCCCTGATTACCGTCTCCCTTTTCTTCTCCTCATTCCTTCCTTAAATAGCACTCTAGTTCTTCTCTTGTATTGGTGACAGTGACCACCAAAGCCCAGTCCAATCACAGCCTCCACTTTCTTAATTCAGGCCCTTTCAAAGTCAGGCCATAGCATCCAACTCCGCCCACAGTCTGCACCTCCTTGTTCACAGCCATGACCATGGAAACAACAACTTCCTTTCTTGTTCACCGCCAAGACCTTAATCTTGCCTTCTCAATCAAACTCCAACCACACAAACTGAACCCCATCTGTAATAGTTGTACCAGTGCAAATATTAGTAGCACCATCTCAGCAACCACGCCGTTGACGCTACATTTATTCAGACCGAGAACTTTCGATTAACTCCAACTTGAGACTGCATACAGACCGTCAAATTCGTTGATGTTGTTGACCCCTTTCTGCAGTGAATTTTAGTCTTGAAACTTCATCTTCATTTACATTTCAGAATACCCAAAAAATCACCATTAGCCAATACCAAATTAGGTCAAAATCCATCTCCATTCTTTGATTGAAGCTTACACGTTTACCTCCTTGTACGAATTGAAACAAAACTGCAAGTAATCAACCACCGAGAAACCCCCAGCTTCCATTCCATTAACATCAAACCTATTCAGCCAACTTCATCGCATGCTGGAACGTTGCTGCTGTTAAAATCTTCTTGTTCGGACCAAAATTCACAGTAGGGACCCTTCAATACTTTAAACCACAGATCCACTAAACAAGTACTCATCATCATTTAACTTCGAACCCCCAAAACTCAGACCTAATTCGCTATCAAGACCACTAGCAAATCGAGAACTCCATACATCAACAACAAATTGATTGAGAAGAGATGCCTTGAGAATCACCAGTTCACAATCGAACTCATTCTGCAGGCGCTAAGTCAAGTCAATTGAATCACCGCTCATGCCTTTGCACTCCGAAAATCCCCAAATTTCTGTAGCTACAATTCCTGTATTCTTGCCTCAAATCCCCTTCTTTGAAATTGATTAGCTCCACCAAAATTAGGTCAACAACCCATTTCCATTTCCATTTCAGAACCTCACAGATCTGTCTTGCTGCTGCTTTGCTTCTCGGGTAAGAAATGAATGTTTCATTTTTTTGACAAAGACGAGGATGATGATAAGAAAATGTGGTGCATAAGCAGCCACACCTTCTGTTCTTCTTAGACCCACTCGTGCGGCTCACATGCTTGGTCTAGTGACATTTCTTCCTTCCACTGAACTACAGCCGTGGCAGTCAAATGATGCAGCTAAGAAAGTGGTTCGAGCCATGAGCAGCATGGGCATACAAGGAAGATCACCATAGGCCTTATCTCTTTTGGTGCCTTGGGCTTTGTTTTCGGAAATGCCATTCAGATCCTTGTTTAGCCAATTATTCTCCGGGTAAACAGATTTCAATTGTAATTCCTATAATTGACTTAAAACAATATTATTAGATAAATATCGAGACCTAGCTAGTATAAATGTGAGTATAAAAGCGTCGCACTTGCGTGCTTATCATGACTCTCTCTAATAAGATGGTTATCCTTCTTGTCTCTACATCTCCTTCCTTCATCTTTGATTCTCCTTAATCACGTTATCAGCACGACTGTACCAACGTGCAATTTTTTTTCTTTGTTCAAGATTGGTCATGGATTATTTTTTTGAAGATTTTCGTGGTTCTGATCCTATTTGTTTATCATCATGGATGCGTTAGGTATTTCTTTTGAACAAAGAAATTTCATTTTCATAATATTTTCTATGGTTCCACGAATGTATGATTGTCTAAAATGGAGATTGCACCTTTAGATCTTCACGAAATTTTAATATGTTTAACCCTATTAGTTATTGTATACTCTGTAAATATTTCAATCGAATTAGAACATGATGCAATCTCCAAAACCTGATTTTGATGAAACTATTATATTCAGAAAAACCCTAATTTATAACAACATCGTAAAACTTAGTTTTAAGAATTACTACCGTTGGATTACGCTGTATTTTTATTATGCTTCCTTATTGTGTTTATTGAAGCACTGTAAAAATTTCATAAAGATCCAACATGGGAAATACTCAAAAGTACGTGATATTTACATTTGTATCTACAGAAATGTGAATTGGAACAGTCATACGGCGTCATGTATATCTTTTTATATAGCCATTGGAATACCTTGAAATTTTGTTATGTTTAGATAAACATGTTGATGAATCTTCTGTAAAAAATTCATCATCATCGAATATGTTTACAATAGGTTTCCGATCACCACAGTTGGATGATGAAATTTCCAATTTCAGGGTTAACAATATATTTGGGCCTCTATCATAATTGTTTCGAGTTTATTATCAACGGGCATAAGTACTTCATATATAATGGACCATATATGCGCATTTTTGTTATCCATGAACTAGTCAACCCAATGGACCGGGACTTGACCAAACAGTTTACCGGGTTTTGATTAAACCAACTCGATTAGAATTTGACCTTTTGGACTCAGAAGTACTTGAGCGCCATTAAGGAGCCTATGATACAGAAGCCATTTGTGTGTACAAGGGATATACAAAAGGTGATATGAGTCATAAAAATATTTCCATTTTTATCTTTTCAACTTCATCAATTATATTAAAGTAACAGTAGATGCTGAAGTATGTTGACAAGAGATTCACGGTCTTTAGTAAGCTATTCATTCCAATGTAAGTGGTTGGGAGGCATGTGAGATTTTCTTAAACAACAATGTTTACATTGGGATAAAGAAATTTCTCAACTTGAGGTAACTGTGCCAAGGATAAATATGGAAAGAACCTCGAAGAACAGGGGGTTAGACGTGCTAAATCATACCAATATTGAAAAAGTTGGAAATGAACCTTGTTATAGGTATTGGTACAAACAATATAATGCAGGTATCATAGCAGCAACCAATTGCCATCTATCTAGGGAGTGTTTTTTTTTTTTTTATAAACAACCACAAACTCATTGTATATTAGAGGAAGGTCATAATGTAGACATCAATTTTAATGGCAAGAAGAACTTTGCGTTACTAATGGGATTATCCAAATTTGATTATCTCATTCAGTTGAACTAGATCCACTGTCTTTACTTATGGAATGAAAAGTATATCATTTCCACGAGACAGAAATACCCTAAAGCACTTGAGGTATAAGGATCATCATGTGCATTTCATCCACATGAATTGTAACACTCCAAAGTACTTGAGTTGAACCCCACTTTTGTTACATAATAAGGTTACACCACTTACCAAGTCTCTTAAGACTCGATGTCTAACAGATAGTGGTTTCCTTCCCACTAACTTAAGGAATATACATTAGTTAATTAACTAATTCCTATTAATTTAGTGTGACTACGATGATTGGATCATCGACCGAAGCACTGCTCAAACTTTGTTGCCAAGAGGAAACAAAGATTAAAGGTCACAAAAGCTCTATATGTACCGGGAGCTAATTACACCTTGTTAAATTCCAAAAAAAAAAACCCATGCAGGTGGATATCATATGGAAGCTCACAATGATGAGAATGTAATTAATTGCATTTTTTATTGTCTTCAATGAATATGGAAGGAAGCATATTCTTATAGAAAGTTACGAGTCAATTTGGTGAAATGAAAATCACTAGTATTTGAATTATTGAATCCATATTGACCCGACAATGAAATATTGGGTATTGACTCATATAGGCTTTGGCATAACCATAAAGCCATTTTGGTTGCGACATGATGATCGTTTTGAAAGGACTCATACGTACTTCGCTTTATTTATGAACGAGACAACAAGAAAAAGATTGACATAATGAGAAGTGACGACATATCTCTCAATAAGTGTTTTCTAAAGTACTAGATGCACAACCCCCCTTCCCATTATGCTTTTAAGTAAGAAAGCATATCACTCATTTAACAAAGTCTTCAGTAAAACAGGATCGAGACCATCCTAAGATGCAAATGGTAAAAAGATCCATATGACAAAGAAAACGAGGTGATATTTAGAAAAATATCCATGCACAATGCGGACCATTAAAGTGACTTATGGCTCTGGTGGATGTTTTGAAATTTTGGACTAGTTATAGTTCCCAAGTAATGTTGCGTTTGGAAAGCTACTAGCATATATTATACATGTAAGGACTCACCACCCCTTGTAAATGCTAAAGAGTATACATCAAAAGGAATTGAGGGTTATTAAATGTTTAATATGATCAATGTAAAGGATCTTATACCCCATGGTCTCGCAAAGGCTATCATCAAAGGTTATAGATGGTACCTAAGGCATGTTTATGCGTACAAACCTACCATTAACTTCTTGGGGAATATGCAATATTAAACGCATCTTCACTTATTCATTTTAGACCTGACATTTGTGTTCAACAATTCTTTGCGTACAAGTTGATAACTGGATATAAACCTGACATTTTTTGGTTGCACCATATATGTGCCATTACGAGTCCACATCGTACTACAATGAGTCCTCAAAATGATTAAGTGATCTGTTGGACAAGAATTTCCAACAATTATCCGCAGTTTGAACCTTTTGGCATGCGATCTCTCAACCGCTGATTTTCGGACAGTTACTCTAATGGGATAGTCTTCTTGTCGTTAGGGGGAGACAGGAAAAAGTATTTTCCAAGGGAACGGTAGGGAATGTCGTGGCGTATTCCCATTTAGTCTCTCATATAGACTCATATACTCCACACATGGAAATGTGAAGTGAAATAGGATTATCGATTTTCAGAATGTACACTGATATCGCTAAACTGACTAGATCACGCATACCAAGTGCAAACATGCATGTAAGGTCAGAAAAAAAATCCTTAATAAAGGATATGCACCGTAAACTGAGGTGTTACAACTACACTTGGTGGAAGTGTGGCTGAGGTCGTGGCTCCATGAAGGACGATGGAGAGACCACTAGGTTCGATCAATGCTCAGCTAGAAAGGAATTAGGTGCATAAGGCACAACCTAATTATTCATATCATCCGAAATCATCTCATATTATTGTCTCTAAGTATGTCCATGAATCAAACTGGAGGACGCTTCGAAGTTTTTAATGATTCTAGAGAACAATGAAATCCTAATGGGTTATGAGAATGCACATAAGTTAATGGAAGGATCATGCGTGCACAATGATGATATAATTCATAAATGGGTTCTCTAGAATTAGAGCACAATGAGATCAAACCATGCTTTATTTTGATTTCTTTCAAACAAATAGCATATTTGGCATATGCAATCCAGGTAGAACTTTGTTCTTTGACAAATATATAGGTATTTGGTGTGGTAGTTCTAACCAACCAAGTGTAAAGCCTGTGGGACATATGTGATTATTTGTCACTAAGTGTAGTGAGAAGAATGAGGTCTTAAAGTATAAAGAATCACCTTGTGGCGCGAGGTTTCTTACAAACTCCTGGATCGCTTACTCTTTTGAACGTCATAATGTTCTGTTAATTGGTTTGCTTGGTAGTTTCAAATGAACTTGAAACACAGTAGATGTGGTTATATCTCTGGAGATTTAGACTCAAATATATTTGCAAAAGTGCATGATGGCCTTTTGCTTCCCAAGTCAAATGACTCTAAACCACGGAGTGTGTTTGCAGTTACACTGGAACACTCACTTATTGATTGAAACAATCAGGCGGACGTGGTATACCCGTGTAAGTGACAATTTGATTGGGAAGAGGATAAACAAGTAAGGTTTCGTGCCATACGTATTAACTAAGTTCCTGATTCAGAATTATAGATATCTATGTCGATGGTATGGACATGATAAGTACTCTTGATGGAATAAGAGATCTTATTACAAGCTACTTGAAATCCTAATTTGAGATGAGAACCTTGGGAAAGCTCGACCTTATCTATGTTTTAAACTATAAACCGAGCTTGTGGTATATTATTCCACCGGTTTGCATATGTCCGTTGTCAGGAAATTTAACAAGGACCTGCATCTTGCTAGCACTCCCATGATTAGTCGAATTTCACATGTACATGAATGACCATTTCGTCTAAAGGAATATGACGAAGATGTGTCGGGAGATGAAATCCCCTATCTTAGTGCAATAGACGCATTATTGTACTTAGATATTGTACACTCGACAAAGTACACCATCCTCAGTGAACTTGTTAACTAGATATAACTCAGCGCCAACGTAACGTCATTGGAATGGTGTAATGAATGTAATCATATACTTTAAAGGAACCATTGACATGAGTTTGTTTTATCCCTACAAAGACATAAAAAAAGGAATGTTAAAGGAACTACAATCCAAAGGTTGGTGATTATGAAGGAACAATAATCTCTTCTCCAACGAAAGTAATATATCAGCTGGAGATATGGTAGACTATTTTCTAAGTCACTACCGGTATTCAGTCTCAAAAAGTACATGACTAAAGGAACTGTCTGGAACAACTGTGAAAGTAATCAGGGGGTGATGCCGACATCAAGGGGAGGATCCAAGGATATGATGTCGACATATTTTACTTCGAAATTGAAGTTGTGTTGTACTCTTTTCCTTCGTCGAGGTTACCTTTTCCCACATGGATTTGTTACTCGGCACAGTTTTTAATGAGACAACAACAAACACCGGGAAGTAATTTCCCAATTAAGGCTATTATCTTTCCCATGAGGATTTTCTGCCTTAGGAGTTGTGAAGCAACTAATTAACTTCAACGGAGCAAAGTGATCATCTGCAATGGATCACCTTTACATGCATCTGTCAGGTTGTACTCTTTTCCCTTCGTCAAGGTTTTGTCCCACTGGGTTTTCCTTGTCAAGGTTTTAATGAGGCAACATATTAGAGTCCAACTATGTTCTAGGTTTGCTTAATATTATACTCTTTTTCTTTAATTTCTGATCTTGTCCCTATGGGTTTTCCTGATGAAGTTTTAAAGAGACAATTAATTTAGACTAGTCGGTCCTTGAAGATCGTATTGCATGTGATGAACTACATGTAAATTACGAGATAACATGTGAAGAGTTGTACCAAGGTTGTCCTACTGGGTTTTTCCTTGTCAAAGTTTTAGTGAGGCAATTGATTTTGGCACAAGTCATCAAGGAGAGAACGACATTTGAAGAACTACATTCAAAGCACCATATGTGAAGCACTATGTGTAAAGTTTTGTTATTGAACTGCACAAGGGGGAGTGTTACAGGGCCTACGGCCCATGGATGTGCGGTCCATCTAGTTACCTAGAGTTTTCCTTTTATATGTATATAATATAACCTATGTATTATAACTACGACTCTCTCTAATAAGATGGTTCTCTTTCTTGTCTCCACATCTACTTCCTTCACCTCTGATTCTCCTTAATCAATTTTTTTTATTTTTTTTTTTATTGCGTGATAGTAGTTAATGCCTATCTAAACCCAAAATGGAAAATCCATAAAAGAGTCCAAAATAGAAAACTCAATAGTAAAGTCATACCCTAAGTCAAAATAACTGGATGAGTGCCCAGCCCAAACTCATACCTTAACTCGAATCCTTTTAAGCCCATAGGCTGGGCCCAAAACCTAAACACTAACCAAACCTAGGAATCAACCAAAAGACACTGAAATTGTTGCCACTTGCCGGGAAGAAAATTGCCGCCGTCGCGGCCCAAGAATGTTCAAACAATCCAAGATTTCATTAAAGGTGAACTACTCACCACGCGATGCAGGAAAACATCGAATTAGAGCGAAAGATTTTGCTTTGTTAAGATCGAGCACAACTACCATCTCACTGGCATAACTAGGAGTTTACATGAGTGAAGCTACAACTTTGAGAGACTTCCACCATCAACTGCACCACCATCTCCAAGTTTCACATCCATGACGACCATCGGAACCGCTTTAGAAAAATCAGGAAAGTTTTACACAAATTTTAACGCGAATGTAACAGTTCTTCGAAGAAAAATCTAGATGTAGCGAAGTTTCAGTACACATTATTTTAAATTTTAAATAATGTACTGTTGTACGTAACACTGTAACCCACTAATTCTTGTCCATGTTTGAATAATAGAGTGTAGGGGGGACCTTATAATAATTTTACATCTCCGTCCAAGTTCTATCCACCATCATCATCATCATCATGTGCGGTTGTATATGCCAGTTCTTATTTATAGATCGTGTGTCATCACATTTATACATATCATAAAGGTAATTAAGAAATATTCGATCCTGTTAGAGGTTATTATTTCTTTTTAGAAGTTTATTGATGGACCAAACAATCTGCTAACTGCTAACATTCTTTCTGATATACTATTTTGTACACACATGAATAGAACTTGAAGGGAAAAAGAAAAGAAAGAACCAGTGGCCGGGAATAATATCTTTGTCCATCCATTATAATTGTTTAAATCTATTTTATATACAGCAGTTCCATAAGGTTTTTGGAGGGTGGGATGTGCGATCAGCCTCTGACCATACTTGTAATTTGGTTGGCATTCCTTTCAATTCCTTCTCTTTCTCGGTTTATATCGTCTATACAGTCTGTTCATCAGAGGGGAAAGCTCGTTATCCGTGTCTCCCACTATAAATAAATTGTAACTTCCAACTTGGCCTTCTTTTATTCTTTGTCCAGAACCTGAATCATGGTTGGCTGTTGATGGCTTTCTATACTAGGACCCTCATGTGGAGGGAAATTCCGATCCTCATTTTACACGTAGGCTCGGCATTTACCAATATTATCTTGGAACGATGTCGCCGCGGCAATTGGATTTATATTTCTAATAATAGGGTAATCCTTCCTCCGTCTCTAATTAGATGATTTAGTTGTAATTTGAACAATTTTTAAGACAAAGATGTTAATAAAACTTAAAAATGATTTATCTTTTAAATTATATCATGGTTTTTCGTAAATTTTATACCGTTGAAAAACATTTTAAAACACATACATAACGAATATAAACATAACTATCAAATTACACATATTTTTTATAGTAACAAAAATAGGTCATCTATTTATGGGACAAAATTTAAAACCAAATAGGTCATCTAATTAGGGACGGAGGGAGTATATTTCAGTGAGACTTTGAATCATAAATGAGATCAACTGCTCAAAATAAAAAAATTCTGTTGGTGCAACCAATTAGAAGCATGTGCCAGTGAGCGGGCACCGCAGCTGATGTGAAAAGCATAGTGGTTAACAGGAGTAAGCTAATAATATCCTTAGTTAAGTCGATTAATTTCGTCAGATCAGGACCTTAGGTAGTTATCGTTGTTTTATTAGGGTCTCATTCCTCATGCTTGTAAATTGTAATGGAATAATCAAGTAACTGTTCTTGTCTGGTAGATATTTAGTCGTTAATTGCATCATCGCTGTCTAGCTAGCTATTTTGTTCGACTACTTTCACGTCTTTTAGAACAAGTTTTATGGTGGAATCCAACCTATTCCAAGTGTGGAAAAATCATAGAATGTCAAGTTTAATGGCTTCCAAGTTGGGGTTTTCCACAGAAAATCCAAGCAAGGTTCCACCGTTTTGTGGAAGGGTTCGTGGAATCCATCTGAACGCCAATAAGAATAGCGTTTTTTTTTTGTCCGTAGATTTAGGATGATTTGTTGAAATCTAACGGCTGAGAAAAAAACGCTATTCTTAATAGCGTTTTTTTAGCGCTATTAAGAATAGCGTTTTCACTATTCCACCACTACACTTGCACTTCCATCCACGGTTTCAAATGCTGAGGTGGCGTGGAAGATGGAAAATGGAACTCTTCCATCATAAGACTTGCTGTTATTGGGTCATTTCTGAATCAGTCATGCTAAACATACCGTCCAAATAAAACCGTCCACTCAGCCAATGTCATTATAGTACAGTGATTAAATAATTCAGTATTCGGTAGGACATGAGTTCAAAATTCGTGAACACCGTATCTTTTTATACCGATCACAAAAAGAAAGAACCAAACCGCCTGTATATGTTTAGAATTACTATTTCCTAATGCATTCCAAGTGCCGATAAAAATTTAAAAATGCTTTCTGCTTATCTGGTTTCTGAACCTTTCCCCTGATAAGATCATAACCAGACCTTAACCGCTCTCGGGAGAACCTCTGTTATATAACACTCAATCGGACCTAATCTACTATATCAGGTTTCTTAATATACTGGTCCATGATAGAAGGAAGAAAAGAAGTAGAAAATTAAGCCCATCAGTTGGTAAGAATTATTTGCAATAATTTGGCATGCAATAATCATGGAAGTACTGATGCAGCATTGGGGTTTGAGCAAGAGGAGATCCCTCGGCAGACAACCAAGATCTATTTAATTCCACCTTCTCATCCTCCAGTTTCAATTCCCATGTTTTCACTTTTCTTTCTTCATTTGTAAAAGAAAGAAAGAAAGAATCTAAAATGCATGCTCATCACATGGGTTCTGGTTAATTATTCTTTCTCTCTTTCTGAATCTGGCAGTCCTTTGAATATCTCTTAACGGTTTTTGAAACACAAAAGTGAATTCTGTAACTAATATATATATATATATATATAACAACCCACGGCAAGCTAGCTCCTCAATCACTTGTTCCCTACTGAAGAAGATAAAGATCAGATCCACATGCTGCTAGCTTCTTTTGAAAACCCTTTTTCTCTGATCAATGGTGGAGTTTGAAAAGGATGTTTCACTGAAAACTAAAACAATAGGGACCAACTAGCTAGTGGGTTTTTTTCTAATTCTAAGGGTTAATCGACTGACTCATGTAAATCGTCACAGTTCACACCCTATCCGTGTATCCGTATCAGCAACTCACCACCGACCAAAAAGTTACGCAAGGGATCTTCTTAACCATTAATCCATCTCAAGAATCTCCGGATAAATAATTCACATTAACGTAGCATACGCGCGGGCTAGACTAATTCTCTATGCAAGGATCTAGGACTAGATTAAATTGTTTACATATATATGTATACACACACGGGTGGGCTCAATCTTTTTCGTTTTCGTTTTGTTGTTTGATCAGCTGATCCGTATTCTACCAAAAAAAATTTTAGTCATTCGCAGAACTAATTAGATTATAACGGTCAAACATCGAGCTTATAAGTTAGTTCGGAATTGCGTCCCTAGTATTTGTGGTTGTGTCAAATTAGCCGGGGCTTACAGCCCCGGCCGTGGTCCCTTGAGGATACCATAGTATTTTGTTGATCGGGTCAAATTAGCCGGGGCCGTGGTCCCTTAAGAATACTATATTATTTTGTTGGTCAGGTCAAATTAGCCGGGGCTTACAGCCCCGACCGTGGCCCTTAAACATTCCCTAATGTTTTGTTGGTCGGGGTTGTGACACTTAAATCTCACACATAAATCTTTACCATGTTTTTTATTTTATTTGTTTTTTAAAAATAGCTTTTAGATTAGTTGAGGCTAACTTAAATTTTCTTGAGAAAGTTATGGTACAAATCATTATGCTTATTGGATGATTGAAAGTTCGATGGACCAGAGTATATCTGGTGTGTACGAATAATCTTCATGGAGGGTCATCCGCCAAACAGACCCTTAGCCATATGTTTTCCGTGAAGATGTATTAGTAAGGAGATATTTGGTTGCATTAAACATAAAACTTCTTACCCAATTCACTCCTCTTCCTCTATTAGGTTTTCTTTCTTCTCCTTTCCTCTTTAGACCATTTTTTTTTAAATCATCAGCTCTGTTTTCTTTTATTTCACCGTATCCATCCTTTAAATCATCCATAATAATAACTTAGTATTAATAACTCAGTATTATTATGATACAGAGAGACGAAGTTAAGAATTAGAAGTCGTTAATGGAGGGGAAGAACTATAGATAGAAGACCATCTGTTGGTGAAACCGTTAAAGAATGACCCTCTTCTATTCTATAAATACATCTACTTAGTGTTAGCCTATATTAACGGAAACTTAGTCAAATTAGGAAATCCGACGCTGCAGTCAAATTAAGAAATCCAAGGATCCGATGTCGTTAAATAATCTTTAGAATCATATTTTTAGTAGGAAGCCAAGGGATCGGACGGACGTCTATATAGGACATATAACCGATAAATCTCCATCGTGGGATGACGAAATCGATGGTCGGATTTGTAAGGCTACACACACACCACTTCTTTTTATAATATAGATATAGGGCCGTAGCAAAGTTTTTAGAGGCCCTAGGCGAACTTACTGAAACTAGGGCCTAGATTAGAAAAATAATTTTTTTTTTTACGAATTGATAAAAAAAATATATAAAAAAGAAAAGAAAAGAAAACTAATACAGAGAAAATACCTTATCACTTGACAAAAACCAATCTTCCTGCTCTTTACGACGTGAAATCATCAATTATAATATCGAAAGGAAATCCAAAAATTATTATCGAGTTCTCTTATTGGACCTTTCTTTACCGAAACATCTCTTATACTTTGGTTAATATTGTTACCCCAATTTCACGGATCATAAATATTCAATGTTAATATTCTTCATGTTCAACTTCATAGTGCCCGATCTCTTTTGTATTCGATGATGATAATTCTTGTCCCCTATGCTCGCTTCATCTTGCCCAATCTCCTTTGTATTTGGTGGTGATAATTCTAGACCTTTTCATATTTCCAATGTGTATTATCATCATTGTCCAATAAATCACCATTGGTTTCCATCTCATTAACCAAATTTTTCCATTTTTCGTCACAGTCATTCATTGTTTCTCCATGATTGTCATCATTTGAAACCAAATATTATTCATTGTTCCTCGCATAGAACTTGTAAGTTTTTCGGCTCTGCTTCGTCTGTCTTTTAGAAGCACCATTCGTGCATTCTTTCTTTCTAAAACCCATGATTGGAATTGAAAGTATGCACAAAACATGCCAAATTCGTGTGACCATGACAGTTAACTAACAATTAAAATTTAACAATCACCATTTTGTAAATAGTAATTACAACACAACATAAACTAAGTTGAAAGAGAAAAGACTTAAAAGTTTTAAACCAGTAAGTGAACCCTAAGGCTAAAGGCCTAAAGCAAAATAACTAAATTAAAATAAGAATTGAAAAACAAATGTTAAAATAATTGTTTTAATTTGGAAAAAAAACAATTCGAAACGAATCCGCAATGCACAAAATAGAAAATAACCTACAGCAACATATACATAATTTGGGGGCCCAAGAGTTGGGAGCCGTAGGCCGTTGCCTAGCTATAGCCAGCGACGGCCTAATATACATCTGTCCAGAGAGTTAGCCTCAAAATCATGATTTGATTAGCATCAAAACCTTTACTGATTTAAAAATAATCATCATTTGATTTAGTTCATTCTCTTCTTTGAAGGAGAGATGCTCGCCCCAAACAAACAAAAGAATATATGATGGAAAATGAAAATCCCGGAAGGGTAGCTCGAAGACGGATAATGTACATGTATACACTTGACATTGGAATGTCATGAGTAATGTACTACACACACCGCTAATCTGCTAGAACAATATTGCTACAACGTATACATGAGGTAGACAGCGAGCCTTGGATCAATGCGAACGGTGAAACTATATATGGTATTGACTATTTAGTATTCGCTGCACCTAATTTGGAAGTGTGGATATACATGTTGTCTTACTGTCTTGGATTTGCAATTGAAACTGTACCTTATTGGGATTCCCTCTCTTCTTTATTTTCTTCCATAAATTGTACACAAATTATATTGGAGTCTGAATTTTCTTTTAGAACGTGCAATAAGAGAATGTATTCGTATATACTAGGAATTAAGTTGGGAGTCTGTAAATGTTGATTCTTAGGAATATATTATTAATCTTGAACTTGATGGGATTCATTATCTGCTTTTGTGCTCTCTCTGCATTTTGTATACAATAATAATAATAACAAAGCAGTATTCATTCCAATCTGTTCTCTTTAATTTTAATGCTTTGAAAGAATTAGCTAGCATATGTTAGATTAAACAACAAGACCCTTAAATCCTGTTTAATCAATCTTAATTGGCTTTTACTGTAGACGGAATTGAATATATCTCTGTGACCCTCAATGGATCCTTCACGTGGAAGGAAGTGTAAAACAGAGGATTAGATATTAATTAAAATTTAACGTAATGAGCTATGACTCTTGTCCCTTGCTGTTGTTGGCTACGTATTCTATCCAACACCCACATTCTCAGAGATAAACTCCTCACACTCACACATACCAAATCCAAGGAGAGACGGGTATTATTGTGGGTTAAAATTAGTGAATTTCACCCAGGCGGCAACAGAAGTAACACCGGAATGGTGATCATCCGGCTTATGCAAAACTCATACCAATATTTCTAGAAATTTCTGAAACATCGGGTTTAATTAGTCTATATACGTTTTTCATAAATAATAATACATGGAATTGTAGAAAGTGACATCTCTGGAGAAAGTGTTCATTAGGATGATGTCAAACCGGCCAAGCTAGCCATAAATTGAAGATATTACTTGTCTGGGTGGGATGGAAACAGGAAGAAAAACTTGAGAGTTCGATTATCTTGAACCACATATCCGCAGATAGTAGGTGTATCGTGCACTCAAGTTTATTAGGTTCTGCTCAAATTTGGCTTACACAGTATTTGCATAACTTGAGTTCCTTGAGTTTCTTGACAAATAAATATGAACCTCGTGGTTTCCCATTTCACAAGGTAAAGACAAACAAATAGTGAATGCCAGAACTAATCAAAGAATGGGCTATACACACAATGACACAATTAACATTCAAGCCAAATGATACAGTTGTGGTAAAACAACAGGAACAGCAACTACTAGCTAGGGTTACAGAAAATGGACAACCCAACGGCAGTACGACATTCATACATGACATCCTCCCGCGTTCCAACTCATCATACAAGAAAAAAATAAATATACGGAAACTCACGTAGCCACCTGCTGCCTTGTCTGTTTACTCGTTGTTTTAACTCATCTAACCGATTCTTTTCAAAGACAACAAGAAAATTTCTTGGGCAACCGTGTAAAGGAATAAATAGATAATGGCAACCATCTCTCTCTCCTAATTCTCCTAATAACGAATGGCCACACAACTTCTCTCTTTCTCTCTCTCTAAGACTCAATTATTAAACACATAACATGACTACTTTGTATCTTAGCACTTGGATAGGAATATCTGTGTTGTGTTGTTATTCTTTTCATCCCCTCCTTAACTCTACGTTCATTTCTTTCTCTTCTCTTCTCTTCTTTTCTTCATTTCAAATCCGACTACCGATCATGAGGTTTTAGAGATGATGGCTTCGAGTGGTAATAGAGTTATGGATCAAAGTAAGCAGACAGCAGCAGCAGCAATATTAACGAATACTAATATTATTCAGCAAGCAGGGGATAGTAATAATAATCCAAGAGCAGTGCAAAGATGCCCTCGTTGTGATTCTTCAAACACAAAATTCTGTTACTACAACAATTACAGTTTATCTCAACCTCGTCATTTCTGCAAAGCTTGTAAACGTTACTGGACAAGAGGTGGTACTTTACGTAACGTCCCGGTGGGTGGCGGTTGTCGTAAAAACAAAAGAATCAAGAAACCTAATTCATCATCAATATCAGCAACAACACAGAGTCATCATAATAACCGTGATCAGATAATTGGGATATCTAAAGCTGCCGCAACTTCCACAAGTCACCATGGTACTTCTTTATTCTACAGCAACTTACCAAGTAATCAATTATCTGATATAAATAACCTTGCAATTCCTAGGTCACCACCATCTTTTGTTTTTTCAAGAGAAACCCTAGCGAATAATGGTTATGATAATATTCTTCAACCTCAATTCGGTGGTTTGGGTTTGAATTTCTCTTCTACATATTTAAGTAGTAGCGGTGCAAATATTAACGGTTATAAAAATGTATTTAATCCTATCAGTACTAGTTCGAATTCGCTTCTTTCAAATTTTTCGTTATTCGGAACTACTTCAACTACTTCGCCAACAACGTTAGTAACTTCCAGTCTTGAGAATCAAAAATCGAGTTGGGGTGGTATGAAAGAAAGTATCAGCATACCTACTGGTAATACTCATTATCAAGATTTACCATTTGAACTGGGAGAGAATGATTCAAGAACGGTTAGTGTTAAAGTTGCAGAGACAGTGAAAATTGAAGATGGGAATAACAAAAACAAATTGGGTTGGAATTCTCCTTTTGATCACAACTCATCGTTGATGAATGATCAACAAAATAATATTAACGGTTCTCCTGACAATAATTCTTCTATCTTTTGGAATTCTTTGAGTGTCGGTGGTGGCGGTGGTACCACTAATTGGTCTGACGATTTTATGGATCGACAGTGTCACTCGATCCTTTGATCTGACTAACGGAAGGAAAATTCATTTGTGACTACATCGCGCTACACTCATTAACTCTTTTCTTTCTTTCTTCCGTCTAGCATGCGTTTTTTAGCTTGCTAGATAGATCCTTTTCTTTTCCTTTCTCTTTGTAGTCATCAAGTTCGCGGATACGACACAGGGTGGGGATACAGAAGAATTGGCATTGGAGAATATAATGAGCGGCGGAAGGACTTCGGATCGAGTGTTTGTGTCAGTATATAGAAAATACTACATGACAGCTAGCTGGTATTTTTAATTCACTATGGTTGATGAGTTTTTTTGTTTTCCTCTTTTTTACTCCGAGAGGATCCTCGGTCAGATCCTCTTCATTTATATCATCTTACTTAGATGATCGATATCCATCTATACTCATCACGTGGATCGTCGGCACCAACATATATTAGCTTTGATCAAGGAAGAGTGTTTTCGTTAAGAGATTTTATATATAAATTAATAAGTTTATGACCAGTATTAATATTAATTCTAGTATGTAAATATGCATGACATTGCCCTTTAATTTGTTTTGATAATAATGTATTTGCCAACTGAGGTTTTATTTGGAGATACATTGGGATCATACATGTTTAGTCCTCAAAGAAGAAAATATCAAATGAGGAACTAATCATTTTTTTGGGTTTTTTGAGTGTTTTTTTTTTTCCCTTCTCTTGGTATTTTTGGTGAAGGGAGAAAAATGGGATGTTAATTTGGTATAGCAATATTATGGACTTTATTGTTTAATTTATGTGGTTTTGATTAATGTATCAGTTATTTTTAGGTGATTCCATTTAGCAACATGTTTTTGTTTTTTCCTCCTTTAAGTAGTTTTTTCATCATTTATTCATAAAAATTAGCTCGCTATTCTATAAATTAGTGAGTTTGTTTGCGTCATGCAATGGTGATTACTTAACCTTCCATATAAGTAGCCTCTCAATAATCACCCCTCTAATTCAGTTATTGTTACATAAAGAGAGCTTTGTTGCAAGTGATCCAACTTCTAACCTAATTTCCTAAGATACAAATGAGGCTGCTAGTGCTAGGATATTCGGTAGTATGTGGTTGCTAAAAAAATACTCCTATATAAGCTCTATAGGGTCGAATGCATGGAGCTGCATCCAAATTTCCTGCAACAATTACTAATTATGTAAATGGCCGTCAATAATAATTATTGGGGAATCAAAGACACATTAACAATTTCAAAGATGATATTATGTGCAATCGAAACTACTTAAGTGGACGTTGTATCTTTCAATTTTTTGGTTAAATATCCCTAGAATTAACCAAATGTAAGGGTTACGCCCGCTTTAGTACTTTGCTAATTACGTATACTTTTTGGTTGGAAGTTTTAGTTGTTTTGGCACTAATTAAGAAAGTTCTCCAACTCCCTTCTCCATATGCATGTGAAAGCACCCCGAAGCATTAATTCATAGCAATCTGTTGGTTTTTTTAGGATGTTTTGATGATCATGGAGATATATGAGCATAGTGATTAGTTGCTCATATAGACCTCCTGCTGGAACAAGACTTACACTGTAAACTCACTTTTTATTGATGTTCTTGGTCAAGTACAACAGATACATTCATTGCCTTTTTATAGGCTTAAACTGCCGAACCTTAGAGCAACTGCAGTGGTGCGATCAAAACCAAAGATCAAAGATCAAAAAAAAGACCAAAATTTGGGTTTAGTCCGTGGTGTGACGCAACGGTACATGATTAAAATTTCGTCAGGCGGACTTTAAAAGTCCGCCCCATCCTTTGTAAATTTTAACAGGCGGACTTTAAAAGTCCGCCCCATCCTTTGTAAATTTTAACAGGCGGACTTTAAAAGTCCGCCCCATTCTTTTCAAATTTTAACAGGCGGACTTTAAAAGTCCGCCTCATTCCTTTTTCTTTTTTATTTAATTAAAATTTCATCGGGCGTAATTTAAATCTCCGCCCGTTAACAAGCGTACTTTAAATTTACGCCCAGCATCAAGCGTACTTTAAATTTACGTCCGACTATATTAGAATTTGGGATTTGGTCGCGACCATATTTGGTCTGGAATTTGATCTTTGGTCCAAATTTGATCTTTACTCCGTCCCACTGTGTTAGGATCTCATCCCATAAATTTGGTTATACTCGCCCACCGTGGATGCTCTTACAAAGTCTAGAGTTCTCTGGACGTACATATGACCACAGACCTAGACCACTCTAGTTTTGTCTAGAGATTTCTCTTCCTTTATCTCTAAGTATTTCTAACTTTGACTAACATTACACAATCCTAGGTGTTTCTAGAATACATCATACTCATCCATTTCTTTTCGTATACAAAACTCTCTGGACTTAGCCGACTCTCTAGACTATTCTCACATCAAGACCAAATACTGTTCATACCAAAACTAAATCCAGATTACAAATTAGTATTTCCAACAATCAAAGTCACATTAAACCCTAACTTAACATTTAATAACACGATCATTGGTTCATTAGCTTCCTCACTGAATAAAACGCACAATTATAGCTTCTCATCTTGAGGTTTGCTACTTCAAAGTACCACGCACTTTGTCACTCAAAAGTACCACTTTGTCCTGCATGATCGGAGGGTGAGACAGGGTATCAGTTTACAGAATAAATAAACGAGATTTCTGGATCATGCTTTTGAAGGTGTACAGTATCTAGTCGTTGTTCTAATAGTGTTATTCTTAACAAAAGCTGTTCAGTATTTGTTCAGTGTTTGATGAATCTATAAGACAAAAGTATATTCACTTGTGAAGAAGGCTGTTGGGAACCTTGTAAATTATTTGGGGTCCCCTCAAATAATTGAGTAAAAAGTTAAGACCAAACAGTAGTATTGCTGTTTAGCAATTACTTACCGTTAGTGGGATCAATTGATTTAGGGAACACTTGTAATTTAATGCATGCTTGGTGCGCCAAAAACTGGCACTTAATAATGATTTACGAGGTAAATTGTCTATTCTGCAAACCAAACAGTAAAATATCATTCCAAACTCATTAACTTACTCCAAGCAGGGTCCTCAAAAAAATTAGCAGTCGAGACTCAAGATCATTATGGTTCCCATCCATAAATGAGACAAAATGTTAAGGGCAACCGGTAGCTTGCGCTCGGTTTACTTGGGCTTTTAGTTGATCGAGATGAACGATTTTTTGGGGACTACTCAAAAAAGGTGGGGACTACTTTGTGATACAAATGTCCACCCCTACATTATAAGTGTGTTTTAAAAGATTAAGGAAGACTAATCTGCCCTTATTCTAATTAAAGTTATAACTAACTCTAATAACCCACTAATCTAACCCACTACCCACTAATCCAACCCACTAATTAAATCCTAATTAAAATCTAATTTAAAACCTAAAATCAGTTTCAAAACTGATTCTTTTTTTTTCTTTATCTTCTTCCTCCTCTTCCTCCTCTTCTTCTTCTTCATCGTCAACACTGCAACATCGACGTTAATCATCGATTCGAAAAAATTTCATTGTCGATTAATCAATCTTTATAAGCAATGCGTGCCAAAAACACACCCAGACAACCAGGATTGAGTCCGGGACTCCCACATATAGTGAATCTCCCAAAAGAATTGCTAAAGTTCAAAGAACTTGAAGAACCGTTTACAGGCAAAATCAATCATCCAACCGCAAAACAGAAGTCTGATTCAAGTGAAATGCAAATCCGCGGGTAACTTCCTTCATACCCATTCTTTTCAATTCGTTATCTGTTGAAGAAATCGATTAGAAATCATCAAAACCCATTCAAAATGGTAGTTACAGTTGATAGTTCGGTTAGGAGAATGTTTTCTGTAACCCTATAATTAATAACCGAACTTTCAAAATAAGAACAGTTCGGTGTGCTCGCAACTATAAGATTAATATCTGTATCCCGAACTATATAGTTCGGTATGCTCGCAAAAGACTTTCTCGTAACCGAACTCAATGTTTCCTTTGAAAGAATGAGTTCGGTTTTGTCGATAATTTGTCTCAGTAACCGAACTTTTGGAATAGTTAGTTCGATGTGTTCGCATAAAAAACTCTCGTAACCGAACTCAATTTTTCAAAGGTAAAGACTGAGTTCGGTTTTGGCGTTAGCTTTTCTGGCTAACCGAACTTTTGAAATATTTAGTTCGGTTTCCTCGCATTTTTTTCCAGGTAACCAAACTATTGTCTGTTAAGTGTTGTGTTTACTTTATTCTTTAGTTCTATTTCCTATTTCATTTGATAACACAATATTTTCTTATGTTTAACTAATACTTTGGTTTTTGTTCATTAGGAACAAAGGACAAAGATTGAGACAACAAGTAGATTGAGACAACAAGTAGATGAGGATTTGAAAACTCCCATCCCTCACGGAGCAAAGCATTTAGATTTCCGAAAGCGTAGTACCACAAATGCTAAACATGGAGGGGGCTTGTTACCCAAAGTCAACCAAGAATTCAACCAAGATAATGTTCGTGATGTAATTTAAACCTTTAAAATTAAAAGGTAGAATCTCCATTCTAACAACTTTGAAAGAAGAAAATACACAGAAAACAGCATTTCCCATGGAAAACAGCTCGATAAGTAACAATGAAAATTCCTGGAAGAAACCAAGAGGATATCTCAAGAGTACAAATATTTAAGAACATATACACGAGTAGATCCATAGTGCTAAATCTACGTTCTACATCACAAAAAAAAATAAATCATGTTAAATCTTTTATCATGACAGATATTCTTCATGTTGTCCATATATGAGAGGTGACCATTATCAATTCCTAAAAACAAGCATAAACCTAAGACGTAAACAAAAAGGGAGAAGGCTGCGTACCGCTGGATATGCATCTCATCAAAATCTTCATTTCAAAAGTTGCTCTCACTTATTGGAATATACTTTCAATAGTTTTTTGTTTTTGCAATTTACAGTTTACCATCCGTACCACCAATACCAAACATGAATTCTTGAAGTACCGGAGAAGCTTTCAGTAATCGATTTTGAACGTTATCAATGCTTCAACTGGCAGTGCTACTCAGTGTCTTACTATTGTCGGTGGAGGTGGTGCTCAAGCCGGTGAGAATTTTCGACCGATTCTTCATCATTTCTGATTCTTACTTAGCTGCAAAAGCTAAGGTTGATGAAGATGCTCTTTGAGCTGAATTCTTGTTTTGTACGTTCTGTAGTGGGTTTTGTGAACATTGACTAGCAGAAGACGGTGTTGACAGTGTAGTCTCCTGGAACATCTCATTCGAACTTTGCGGCGTTTTCAATGATTCTTGGTCTTTTTGAGTCCAAGCTTCAGTGCCACTAAAGTCTCTCTTATTACTGGAGTTACAGGGAGGTGTTTTGCCGAATGAGATTAATGTTACTCCTTTAGGTGGTTGTGCAGGTGGTCTCAGTTTTCCTAGCATGCTCTGCTCAGGGTTCTTGTGGACTTGGATTCTTGTTGACGAGGGGGTCTTCACAAACGCCCCACCAGATATCGTGTTGAGTGTACAAGGAGAAATGTTCTTTGTGTTCAGGTTTCTCTTCGTAATTAAGTGACTCGGTGAAGGCTGAGACACCACTCCTGTTTGGTTAACGTGGGATGGTTTGCGAGTTTCCACGATCTGTGATGAATGATGATAATAAATTAATAATCAGTAGAAAAACAAAAAAGATAAGTGACGGAATGAAAAGCACCCTTATGTGCAGAAGAGGAAAACTTGAGCTCAGTTCAAGATGCCTCAAAAGATATCCCCCATTACAACATGCCACACATGAAGATAATCCGACATCCAACAAGTGATCTATTGAGGGGTGACAAACCTAGGTATAAGGAACTTAGTAGTTAGTATCTTAGATGCATCTACAAATGAAAACTCATAGAACATTAACATACCCTGTGCGAGAACAAGCATTTATCTCCTCTATAACAAGAACCGTTGGAGGCATAGTTGTTACATGGATACTTGTCGAGTTGGTGATCAAATGGACAGTCATCGTCTTTCAAGCATTGTTGGAGTGCCAAAAACTTACATGGCTGTGAGAAATAAATGACTGGTAAGAAAAGGGACAAAGAATTACTAAGACGAAGACTTACAACATGCAAACAAGGTCTCCCTGAGATTGAGGGGTATTTATTCAATTTCCACTAAAATTTACTATTAAAAGGTATTTCATGGAAGATTGAAATGATTGTACCTGGGATTTCGTCAATGGAGTTGTATCATGGGAAAATTTGCAGGAATCGCCCTGATAAGAAAACAGTTCAAGAAAATGTTAGACGCCATAAAAAAGAGAAGCGAAGAGAAAAAACAAGAAATAATGATGACTACCTTCTGACATCTTCCTTTAAGATAAAACTCGCAATACTTTGGTGCTTTTGGTTTTGAAATTGGTAGTTCAATTCTCAACCTCTTGACTCCTTGTTCTTTACGCGTTTCTGCTCTCTTTTTCTCTCGTTCATCTACATTTCAGAATATAGTGAACAGAATTAGCATAAGACACCAAAGCAAACTGAGCAAGTTCTATGATATCAAACTGATTTAGTCTGTGCTCGTAATCTGGTTTACACTACAATAATCAGCGTACAGAGTACTATCCAACACTAACAAAAATAGAATAAAAGAGAAGATGAGATGAGATACCTTTTTCTTAGCTTTTCTTTCATTACTGAGAACTCTTGATCTTTTTTCACCAACTTTAGTGTTCTGCAACTAATAACCAACATCAACACATTACTTTAAGGACAGATTACTACCACAAAAAACATTAGTAAACTACGAAAAAATACCAAGTAAAAAAACAGATGCATATGAGAAAGATCATATGCTAGTACCTTCTTTGTTTTTTCAGCCACTTCAGCTTCACCATTTTCTTTTCCACTGATTCTTGCATCTCGCAAGCAGTCATCCTCATAACCCCGTTCGAGCTTTCTATTACAAAAGCCTACTTCTTTTGTTGTTGCAACCACTTTGGCTTCACTATTTTCCCTTCCGCTATTTCCTTCTTCTTGCAACTGATCATCCCCATAACCTCGTCTAAGATCTTTACCACTCAAACATACTTTTTTTGCTATTGCATCTACATTGACTTCATCATTTTCCTTTCCACTATTCCCTGCACCTTGCAACAAATTTTCCCCATAACCCCGTTTCAGATTTCTATTACAAACACCTAGTGCGTAATCTCTATCAAGTTTCCCCTCATTCGTGTTTATCTGACTTTCTTTCTGAATACAAGTTGATGACATATATTTTTCTTCTGCCCCCGTATCTTCCTGATGTCCATTCTCGACCTCGCGCTCCTTAATAACTTCATAATAAATATGGTCTTCACCACCACTCTTTTCTTCATTTTGTGCAAGACCCTCATGTATTAAACCAACAAATTCATTGTAGAGACCTAAACCATCGGAGATTTGACCGTCTTCAATATCCACATCAGTGAGACAACGAATAGAAGAGTCCAAATTAATAGGTTCCGTCAAACCCATCTCTCCCCACTGACATTCACAACACTCTGCTCAGAGGAAGAACTTTGCATTCGCATATCTTCTGTATGTCTAATTGGTTCCCGAATTTCATCTGTTACATATTTATTTCCTTGTTGTGGTTCCTCTATGTTTTTATCAAAACAGTTCTTAACCACCGAAGAAGCAACCTCATCTACAATCCTCAAATCTTCTACTCCTAAAGGTTCAACATTTTCATCACTCAATAAATTATTCTCGGTCGCGCAATTCACATTCTCAGTTACCAAATTCTCATCAACACTTATATCATTCCCAATAGATAATTTTTCACTCTCACCTAAAACTACTTCAACATTCTTATCTTTTACTAAATCAATCTCTGAGTCATTTCTTCGAACACCTAAATAGCAAAACAAAACATTAAAACCAACAACAACTACAAGAACCCTAATAAAATCTTGCAAAATTATAGTATTGGACTATATTAAGGTTACTAGAGTGAAATTAAGCATAAAAAAATAAATGTGGCTGATTCAAATACCCGAATTTAGGGCATCATAAACAATTGGAGGAGAAATGTGAGACTCTTGATCATCATCAGCACATAAAGAGATGATTTTGAGAAGAATATCGACTGTTTTACTCTTCAGATGAGATCGTCTATGACGAAACCTAGAATGAAACATTACTTCTCCCACTGATGTAATCAGGGTTTGATTTCTCTTCAATATGATCACGATTCCATCGTGTTCTGCTTCTTAAACCCTAATAAAGGCCGAAGGTGGTTCTGTTTCATTTTCTTCTTGGAGTTTCGGATAGAACCAATTTTTGGGGACTACTCAAAAATGGTGGGGACTACTTTGTGATAGGAATATCTACCCTATATTTATAAGGGCTGTCCTAAAGTGTGGAAATGACTAACCTACCCTTCACCTATATACAGAATCTTCTCCTCCCGACACCACCACCACCTATATATAACCATCTCTACCCATCACCACCGCCGCTCACCACCACCGACCACCACCTACCACCACCGACAACCACCACCACCGACCACCTCTATATATAGTTTAATTTAAATCATTAACAAAACAAAATAAAAATCAAAATTATAACAAACCCATTACTTTTCATTCGTTTTCCTTTGAAAAAATGAGAAGTTATCATCAAAATGAGTTGAAAATGGAAGTTGCAGATAAAAGTTTGGCTAGCAATTATCTGAAAAACTTTGTCGAACTAGCCGAACTCAACTTTAATGGAGGTTTTTTCTTTCAGAGAAAAGTTCGGTTACGTCGCAATTTTTTCTCCTAACCGAACTTTTCTCTGAAAACCTATATATTGAGTTCGGTTACGTCGCAAATTTTTTCATTTTATTTTCCCAGCCGAAATTTTAGTTCGGTTACGTCGCAATTTTTTTTCTCCTAACCGAACTTTTCTCTGAAAGAAAAAACTCCATTAAAGCTGAGTTCGGTTACCTGTGTTTTTAGAAACATTAACCGAACTACACTTGCAGAATGAGTTCGGCTACCTGTTCTTCAAATGTTGTAACCGAACTTTGTTAACTTAACCGAAATCAATTTGTAAATTGTTCATTTTTAGGAATGTTTTGGCCAATTCAAGTACCATTAACTAAATTTGAAGTATCCGTGAGTACCCAAAACATCATACTCTTGTTGTGCCTCTTAAAGAAAAAGATCTAAGTTTTTTTCTTCTAAAACCCTCATCTTCATTATCATCTTCATCTTCTTCTTCTCCCTCTCTATAATTCTTTTTTTGAAAAAAATCAAATTATTAATTTAATCTCACTAATCATTAATTAACTCACTAATCATTACACTAATTTAATTATCAAGGGCAAGTTTGGTATTAGAAGAAACGTTTGATAAGGGGTGACTCATTATTACTTCTAATATCCACCCAAAAAAATGGAGAGTAGTCCCCCACCATTTTTGAGTAGTCCCCAAAAAACGGTTCATCGAGATATCATAGCAGATCCGATCTGGTCTTGGGTCGTTATATGTCTGCTTGCCGGCAGTAGTGGCAAGGTTTCCTTGGTCTTTGAGCGACAACAGCGTATTAAGTTATGTGAAAACTACAGACAACCCCATTTTTCAGATGTTTTCCACTATGAAACCCACGCTCAGAAAAACTCACGTGCGCACCCATTTTCTATGAAAAAATATCTCCCAAACCCATAGTTTATAAAATTCCGTTTCAGTCTTTTTTTTCTTCATCTTCAGCTTCAATTCCTTTTCTTCTTCCTCTCCACTCTACCGTGAATTCCCGATGAGTAAAATTATCCATCGGAAAAATCCTAGAAATCAAATCAGTCAATATGAATAGTTAGTCCTACACTGTCTGAAACCGAGAGAAGAATGGCGACACCTAAAACTCAGAAAAAGGGAGAGATTCATGGGGTTGTGGGAATTGATTTCGAATTTAAGATTGAGAAGAACAGACGGCTGCTGAGATGGGGAGATGAAATCGAACTAGAATTTGAGCAGAGAAGGAGATGAAGTTGTTGGAGCTGAAATATGTGTTGATTGTTAGGATTTGTGAGAAGAACACAAACGAGAAAATATTCAGTCGAGTTGAGATTGATGGAGATTTCAAATCTGTTGCAGTCAAGAATAAGATGAAGAGGAATTACATCTTTTGATGTTGCTGTTGTTAATGAAATTAGGGTTCTCAGATGAGGTGGAAGATGAAGAAGAATTGAAGTTGAGCTGCAATAGAAGATCTGAGATGATGTTGTTGTGTTGTGTTATTTGAGAGTTTGGGAGAGATTGATTTGACAGGGAGAATATGGCCAGAGTTTATAGATGAATGCCTAGGTCTCGGTTATAAATTGCAGCAGCTGCAAAAATAGTGATGGTTGTTCTGTAGTGGTGGTCACTTTCAAGGATGTAAAATGGGTTTAGGTGGATGGATATGAACTTGCAGGCTAGATTGTGAGTTGTTGCAGGTGGTGGTTGAAGTGAATGCAAAGGGTTCTGTGATGGGTACAGTTTGTGATGCAGCTCTGGAGATAAGAAGGTTAGATGTATGTTAGGAACAGGTGGTACTGGTATTGCTCATGGTGGTGATGCTGTCAATAATCTGTGTTGATGTTTTGAAGCATGAACTGAGAAGGTGTTGTTGCTTTTGGATCGATTGAGCTAATGGGTATGTGGAATTGGTGGTAGTATTGATGAAATTGCAAACTGGTTGTGTTGTTGTTGTCATGGGACTGAAATGGGTATGCTATATGAATAATTAGGTTGTGCAGGAACATATTTGTGGTTGTTATTGAAGATGCAGATGGTGTTGGTTTTGGTGCAATGAAGTAGCCAGAGAACATGGAGTGTAATTGGAGTTTCTAGTGTATGAACTGGAGCTGAACATTGCAGCTGGACATACAGGGAATATGAATTAGATGTATGTTTAGGGAATGCATTACAGAATGAACATAACAGGTTTTGGTGCAGTGAACAGATGTGTTTGAAAAGATGCATAACATGTTATGCATCTACAAAAGTTATGCACCATAATAAGTTTTGGTGCAGTGAACAGATGCATAACCTATTATGCATATACAAAAATTATTGTATAACTTGTTATGCAGTCCAGAAAATAGTTGCATAACACATTATGCAGCAACCTTTTTGTTGGCATTGAAACCAACAAAAAAACGGTTTGTATTACTTGTCATGCACCTACAATAATATATGCATAACATGTTATGCAGTCATGAAACTGGATGCATAACCTGTTATGCATCCGAAAATATGGCTGCATAATGCATTGTGCATCAATTTAATCTGTACGCACTAAAATCAACCAAAACAATGGCTACATAACATGTTATAGGTGCATAACTTGTTATGAAGTCGAGAAAATGGTTGCATAATTTGTTATGCGTCTGCTTTTTCTGTTGGATTCAGGCATATACAACATTTTAGTGGCTGCATAACCAAAATAATTGATGCATGAACAAAAATATGGTTGCATAACGTGTTATGCATCTTTTGTGGTGTATGCATTTTGTGTTATGCGTCTTTTTTGGAGTCTGCATAACGAATATGTAGTCAGTTTTCGAAATTTTTCCCTAAAATGATGATCACCTCCGATTTTTTCGTGAAAAACAAAAATTTGATATTGTTGTTTGTACTCGTTGTGTAGCTCTCTTTAAAAGATTTCCAACGATATAAAATTTGTAAAATTCCAAGGCGCGGATTTTTAGATATGTTATATCCAAGTTGCGTTGCCAATTATACCCCTGAAAAATTAGGTTGCATAACCCGTCATGCAGACATTGTTCGAAATTTAATATGGGTTTCACGGAAACTAAAATTAATTGTGGGCCTGATAATGAGAATATTATTTTTTTGGGGTATGTGCCTAATTTTCTCTTAAGTTATTAACTATTAAGCCTTTGGAGTTATGAGAAGCTTTTGGAGGTCTTGACAGGACTCTCATGTTGAAGTTTTCATTTATAGCACTAATGTGACATTTAGACAAGAAAAACATCTCCAATAGTTGGATTGTTGATAGGGTTGTACACGAACATACCAAAACCAAAGAACCGGGCCAATCAAAATGAAATTGAACGAATCGAACCGGACCACTTATTGATTGGTTTGGTTTAGGTAGAAAAGTTGGAAACCGATAATAAATGGCTCGATTTTGGATTAATTAAAAAGCCGAACCAGAAAACCACTTAAAAATCGATAATTCTTGAGTGAGTTTGTACTGTAGAAATACTAGTCTTAGATCATGGGCATTGATTAGAACTATAAAATCCCATTAATCATAAGGCTAAGTCTTATGGTGTTAGTTTTACTTCAAGATTAGACAAAAAGCGGTGCATATTCTTCTTTTCTACTCCTCTCTCCAGATATATCTAGAATGCTAACTAGTAGCCAGATAGTTGCGCTATTTCATTCAGCGCAACCAAAAATTTACTTTCGGCGGAATGGTTCAGCGGGATTGTTTTATTTTTTGACTGACAGCTGAGATGGTTGCGATGTTCCAGTCAGCGCGATCAAAATCTATCTTTCGTGGAATGATTTAGCGCATCTAGATGCTAGATGGGAATGACCATAAGACTTGGGTGGGTATTCTAGCTGACGTGGACTTCCAATCTAGATGTTAGATTGGAAGACCATGAGACTAAGCCTAAGACCTAGAGATTTCTTTTCCCCTTATCGACTGCCGCCCCCACCTTCTTTCTCCTCTTCTACTTCTTCCATTAGGGTCATCAATCTACCTACTAACATTGGTATGGCTTGTTTTGCATCAAGTCAATAGTCATCTGAAGTTAGAGTATTTTAGTTTTATTATTTCCTGTCGATGTGAAATATGGATCTCACTGAATTTACAGAAGGATTTAACTTCTCCAATTTATTGGTGATTAATCTTACTTCATTGGTACTCTAATGGGTTTTGAAAATAAGTATTATAGAATTTCGATAACTCATAAAGATATTAGTGGGTTTGGTTTGAAAGTTTTTGGATGATTTCGAAATAAGAAAGGGGTGAGTCTTCTGGTGATTAATTTGTCCAGTCTTTATATTGTTATAAAAATATATCGGTTGGGTTTGCATTTCTTCAGAAGAATTTTTTAATTATTTTGAATTATTTGATGTTGTAACTGGATGTAACTTATATAACAATATTTGTAATATGATTTTGTTATAATGTTTTCATTATTTCAGTTTTCATTTGTGTTATTTGAAGTTACAAATCTGATATTTTCTCTCTAGGGTTGCATAAATTGAATTCATCACAGTAGAAAAAACTTCGTCACGAAGTCGAAAAAGTGACAGAAGGTTGTTATTGATAGGGTAAAAGTGAGAAGGATGAACTAGTCCTAATCACATCAAGTACCCCCAAGGTAATGAAAAGTTAAGAGAGATAAGGTGAATTAACTGTGGTCTCTAATTATGTTTTCTTCCCTTTTTATAATAATCTTTCCTTCCCCTCTTGTGGATAAGTACCCATAAGACTAATATATTACAAAACTACCATTTTTCTCTTTTCCAAGTTATTAAGAAACTAAGAAAAGGCCTTCCTCTCTTTTTTAGGATGAAGCCCAACTAGTTCAAGGCCTCCCTTCTTGGGCTAGGACCACCCATTATCCCATGGGTTGGACCTAGTCCCCTAACTCCTTTAAGGAAAATCCTTAATAGACTAAGGGGCTACCTCTTTTAGGGTTATTTATTTTCATGTATCAAAATTAGTCCCCTGACTGTTGACTGGTCATAGACCAGGTCAACAGTCACATCTTGATGCGTCAGTTGGCGGTTGCGACTAATGAAATTCTTAGACAGTTAAAATCATGACCCTTGGGATGCAGCGGTTACTTAACCTTTTTAGTAACTCTCTTTACCTTTTAACCCTCTATAAATAGGGGAGGTACCGCTTCTTATCTTTTCATTTATTCTCTCTTTCTATCTTTCTTTTTCGTTTTTCCTTCTTCTCAGATGAACCAAACACCATGACTGATGAATCGCCTGAACGAGACCCGCCTAACAGACGTGTTTCTTATACACTCGACGAGATAAGAAGTAATCGCCAGCTCAATGATCTCCTGCGGTCTCCCACAACAGAGGATGGTTCGGTTCTTTTTTCGACGGATGACGTCAGGGTTCCTCGTATGTTAAACCCTCATATATTCTCTCCGTCCTCATCGTATGGTTGGCTCATTCGTCCCCAAGCAGATGTATCTCCGATTTTCGCTTTAGAGGAAATACCTCACCTAGCATCCCACAGGGGAGACTATATTTTTCCTTCTATCGCTTTTCATTCGTCCGCTGAATCGCCTCCTGCTTGGGATCCATGGGTAGAATATATTCATTCCAATCCTGATTATAAAAGAATCATTCACTCTCTAGGCATAGAGGCCGCCATAGAAGTTTCCAGGTACAAGAATATTCGGCGAGATCACGATAGCTTGACGCGTTTGTTCGCACGTTGGATGATTGATCCGCATACATTCTTGTTTTCTTGGGTTGAGGAGACTCTAATCCTAGAGGATGTGGTCGCGCTTACTGTACTTCCCATCCATGGTGATACCAGCTTTGCTGAGTCTTGTACTTTTAAATATATGAATAAGAGACCACCTGATTTTGGCCAAGACAGAGTCAATAAATTTTCAATTCTCATGCGAGATTAAGGTCGAGGATCTAGAGGAAGGAGAAGGTAAAGAGGCGTCGGGAGCCAAGAGAAAAGGCAAGGCTGCCATGACTGCGGCGCATGGTCCTACGACCAATGTTTCGTCCTCACCCAAGCTTATGGCATCTACCATCAAGGCTCACCCAAAGGCAGTTATCGCCGAGGAATCTGATGATGTGCAAGAAATAAAAGGAGAGAAGAGTAATCATAAATATAGGTCCGGGCAGCGTCGTGCTTCGTTTTCATGCTGGATAAAATATTGGGCTCCTATGATCTCTGGCTGCCGTACGACACGTGCCTATTTGTGGGTGAAAACTGTTTCTGCCGGTTTTGGTAAATTCGTGTGTGTGGATGAGAAACGAGTCTAGACCCTAAACAATGCACTGCACAGGAGTACTTTTGATTCGAGAGATCAATCTGTACAATCCTGGCCTAAACCAAGAAATGGTTGTTCCATGCTTGCTTCGGTCACAAAGTGAAGGAGAAGGGTTGGTATTAGGGAGGGAAGCGAAGAGAGTGTTGAGACCAAAATCGTTGATTCTAAAGGTGTGGTTGTTTACGACTTGTGTCAGAAAGTAGAACTGGCTAGCAGAATGGAAAGCTATCATGTGATTTCTGGATACTGTGTTGTTCTCTGACCAAAGCTTGTTGTCTGGTGGAAATAGGTCAAACCTACTTGTACAAGTCGTAATAAACTGTACCCTGATCTCGTAGGAAGTGGAAACGATTGGGTGGTGTAAGAGTGGAGTAACGTGTAACGTTAGAATTTATGCTTTCATGATGAAGGAAACGTTTACACCATTACTTCTTGCCATTACTAACCGACCTTCTTCATGACACTTTCTTGTAACGGGCGTATTGTACGCCGCACGCTGTAAACCGCCAGACCAATACCCTGATGAGTATCCCCCAGTTTGTGACATGTTTGATGTCTCGAATGTTTTCGTGGAAAACGTGTAGCAGGTTGCTATGTGTGGAAAGTCAAAGTCAGGAGTCTTTCTGCAGGAAAATAACATGTGATGCTATTAGGCACGTCTTGGTTGGTCGCATAAAACTTGCTACAAGTCTGTCAGTTTGGTGGCGAACTTGGATGTCTAAGATTGCATCTCATGAGGAAGGGTAGTCGTTGATTATGGCTACCTTGTGTTGGCGCCTGAAAATGGCGCAGTGGCGTTTTGGTGTACGCCAGTGGAAATGTGGCATGGCTGGCATGGCTCGTGTATGCCAGTGACACGATAGTGTAAGTGGCGTCTGGCGTAGCCATGGCCACTAGATTTAGGCAGTTGGTCGCCTGAAGCTTGTCACAAGTCTGTCAGTTCAGTAGAGAACTTGGACGGCTGAGATTGCATCTCATGATGAAGGATGGCCATTGATTATGGCCATATCTTGTCGAATAGCAAAGTGATGACATTGGCTTAGTGGCGCCTGGCGTATCCATGGCATAGCAACATGTCAGTGGCGTAGCCGTGGCAACTGTTTTGGCATATTGGTGTTAGACCCAAATATGGCTCTGGAAAAATTGGCCTTGTTGCTAAGTTAATCTTGAGGTCTTAGGAGAGTCATTGGACCCAGTTGGCATGGCAACTTTTAGCTAAATTAGGGTTTGGCGCATTGCAACTTTATTTAGCACGTGCGGCATGGTGGCGTGGCTGGCATAGTTGGCACATGCCAATGGCACGAAGTAGCGCCTGGCGTAGCCATCGCTGCTAGACTTTGGCACATCGGTGTTAGACCAAAATGTGGCGTGGAAACATTGGCCCTGTTGCCACATCAATCCCAACGCTCCGGGAAACGTTACTTGGTTTGGTTGGCATAGCAACTTTGCCAAAATTAGGGTTTGGCATGTCGAAACCTAATTGGTGCGTGTGGCATGCGGTCGCGGCATGACGACACATTTTTGTGCAAACGGTGCCATAGTTATGCCAAAGGAACTATGGCGAGGCCATAGAGTGGAAACGTCCACAGGAGTAAGGATTGTCGTGGATGGCTATGATATGGCGCCATTCCTAGGGCTTCGTGGGTCCCACACGGCTCGTGGCATGTTGTGGGGCCGAAGTGGCATAATTTGTGCTGCAACCGGAAATTAGGGTTTTGGCTAATGCAGGGTCGTGCTTCCGACTAGAAAACCCTAATTTGAGCTTATCATGGTGTTAGCCCATAACAAGAGGTAGGTTAGCACGTAGGGCGCTATTTATGGCGCGTTGGCATGTTACTGCGGCATGTTGGCATGCCGATTAATATGTTGTTGTGGCAGGGCGCGTTTGGCTTGCCAATTAGTATGGTGGCGCGGCAGGGTGCGTTTGGCCTTTAATGTATGGTGACGAGTTTAGAGCGACTTGATTGGTCAAGAAAAGGGGTCGGCCAAACATAAGGCGCGGCCACACCTCTAGTGCTCATGGCGTATTTTTAAAGTGACCTGATTGGTCGGTAGGAAGGAGAGGTTAACACTCACGGCTCTGTTTCCTTGCAGAGTGACGTCACATCAGATGCAAGGTTTTTACAATTTTAACCCTAAGCTAAAAACCACCATCAACATTAAGTCCCCTGCTTAGCTCGGAGCAGTGGCATTGTTGCGGGGTAAGCATGAGATGGTGGCAAGCAAGGATAAAATCGAAACGACAAGTCATGAAGAGATTGTCAGGAAGATTTGGCTAACCTTTTTCAGAAGGTATGAAGAATTTGTGATCCTTGCATTGCATAAATTCGGCTTGGCCATGGGGCGTTGGCATCAGCGCTGCAGCTTTGGCTACTGATCGGCAGAGGTGGCACTGCAACTTGTTTGTGGAACGGGCGTTGGCTGGCTAGGAAAGGTAGATGTCGCCGCTTTGGCTGGCTAGGGCATGATCAATGGCGCTGCTGGCTAAGGTGTGGACTATTGGCGTTGGTTTGGCCACGGACTGATAGCGCGAGTTTGGAATTTTGGGAATTGGCTCTTGGATGGCTAGGAGCAAGCGGCGATGGCGCTACTTTAATTGGTGAAGATGGCGTTGCTTTGACTGTGGAGCGAGTGAGTATGGAGCCATGGAGTGTTGGCGCTAGCCTGTTTGGTACGCAGACTTTGGCACGGGCGTGGTGTTGCTGGCCTGGATGCGTAACGACAGAGATGGCTACTGGCTTGGACGCGGGCTGTTGGCACTGTCTTGGACGCGGCCTGTTGGCGCTATGGAGCGTTGCCTCTGCGGGCCCAGCTGCCTTCTTCAGCGCATGGCCCAAAAAGGAAACCTCCTTCTGCTCAAACTCCAAAAGAACTTTGCATATAAAAGGCGTTTCCTAGCTTCTTATTATTTTTTGTATCGTTGGCTTTGTTCGTGCGTCTTCATATTGGCAGTAAGGTGCGTCGATCGTGAGCCAATCAATCGGAAGGAAAAAGGCATCAAGAGGAAGCAATCATATTTCAGGTATGTATTCTAACGTTTGTTCCCTTGTTTGCTCCTCCATGTTGGTGTAAATCCTAGCCATAGGCACGACCTCCATGAACTTGTAAGAATACTTCAATATGAATGATTCCTCTTTGCTAGTAGAATCGTAGTAGCGTTAGCCACAACAACGAAACCAATTATTGTTTTAAGTGAGCATGTATTGGCAGCCGACTTCGTTTGTCCTTTCCTCCATCAAAACCTAGATGTAGGGTTTCCTTTTGTCCATGAGAAAAATTCCCGGCCAAGCGTAACTTGGACGAGGGCATACTTCTCGCGGTTTTACATGTATCATGTTGAGCAGGCATCAGTCCCCATTCCTTTTAGTCGTGAGTGCCATGACATGTGGCCTAAGTAAAATCTTCCCGTAGAAAATTTGTTGTTGGCTCTTGATTATTGTACCCAGATCAGGACAGAATCTCCATGTATGTTTTTCTTCAAAGTAGTAACTTTCATTTTGCTTTGTTGTAGTTACCTCGAAAGTGGAAATAGTATAAGGAATTTCGTTAAGATGTCACCTGAAAGCAGTTCTGCCGCCGCACCGAGAAGTGATAACAACTCCAAGCCGAACACAGATGATGAGTTCTTTACGAATTCTGCTACGGTTATAAGGACCCATCCAAATTTGTGGCAACTCTTCTGACTGATTCAGAGAATGATGAAGAAGTCCCATCAGTCTATCCATGGCGTATAATGAGGTTTTGCCTTCATAAGAAAGAGTATCTGGCTTCTCCCATAGACTTCAAAATCTGTCATAGTCCATTGCGCTCTTATGAAAAATGGATGAAATTCATGATGAGCCGAGACCATGTAAGAGCTAATCTGACTGGGGCGCAAATCGTGAATGTTGTCATGGCTTATGCAACACTTCAAATCAGGAAAGACGTTGCAGGATTGATTACTTTCATCTCCAGATGGTGTCCGGAAACTCGCACGACTATATGTAGATGGGGTGAGATGACTATTTCCTTCGAAAGCGTGGCCGTTCTGTTGAGTCTTCCAATAATTGGTAAACTTGACGTTGTCTTATCTGAGGAAGAAGAAGAAATACATACCACTTTGGTTACGAAAGCAGCAGGATATGTTCGAAATAATTATGAGGAAAAGTGCTTCTATAACTGGTGGGTGTCTGAGTGGTTCCCTGATGAGCCGGAGTCGGATCAAGTGTTGGATGATACACTCCATGTTGCTGCATTTTTAGTTCTGTGACTATCCAGAGACATTTTTTATGATGGTTCTGGCAAGAAGGAGATAAGGCAGAAGCTCATCAAATTTTCTATCAAACTAGCAAAAAGGCGTTGCTCTTCCCATCGGTAGCTTGTTTCTTGGCTCTTTGTACACCCATCTGGATCACTGGTAGCAGACATGTATGTCTCTAATGGGTACATGAAAGTAGACTCGTATATCCATGTCGCCTTTCTCCAAGCATGGTTGTGGGATCATTTCAAACATTATGCTCCTAACCCGAAAACCTTATTTCCTGATACATATGGCGGCTCTAGGATACTCCGTTGGTTGGATAGGCGTCCAAGGCCTGGCTCAAAGCTCATTGACTTTCTCGATAAAGCGCATGCAGTTAACTTTCGTCACGGGGCTCCGGTTCACACCTCCATAGTTCAACCAAACACTTTTGCTTCTGCACCGAAAATGATATTGCATTCTGCTAGCGAGAATATGAGCATTGAAGAAACTGTGTTCTTGTGAAGCTGCATACTTGGGTATGTGCCATCTTTTTTCAGAGGATCTTGTGGAATAGTCTCTTACAACATTGACAGGGATGCTCGACATATGGGCTTTGATCAGGGAGTCCGATTCCGTCGCCCATTGATAGCTCCATATGAATTGTTACCCGCCATTCTTGATTACAACGTCTTTGCACCGGATAAAAGTCTTCCCTTCCTGCTCTCAGAATGAAAACCTGTGACGACTCCCAAATATAATGTCTTCTGGCAAGATGAGTTTCTCGCCATTCATCAGTTCGTGCAGGATGTTGTGAAAAAGCCACGTGGAAAACCTTCGTCTGTGGTTCTAGCAAAGCATAAAATGTTGAAACAGCTTCCTACGGGCAAGCGAAAATCTTCTAGATCGGATGCAGACAGTCCCCATAAAAAGGAGCAAAGGTCGAAAAATCGTGCAGGTGGCTTCCAATCGGATTCGACGGCTCTTGTAACTTTCAGTTCTTTCAACACGCATGTGTGTATGATTCCCTCACTGACTTGGCTGAATTACACAAAATTTCCATTTCGTCACTGACTCCTTTTTTTTTTTTTGACTCAGGGTATTGACAACTCGAATAACTTTGCTAGACTTGCCCATGGACAAAAGACGGCGCCTCTTGAGGAAGGAGGCGATAAGACTGAATCTCTTGAAGAAGAATCCGAGGAGGAAGAAAGTTCGAGATCCGGTGGTGAGAGGAGCACTTATGAATGCAATAGCGAGTCTTCTTCCAGTGAGCCCACAAATGAGTCGGTGAGTTTGCCACACCCCTTTTTTTTAGACTATTCATTTATTCGGAATAAATACTCAATCGGTGTTGTCACAGGAAGAAGCCATCGAATATAACCCTGAGTTGGAGATTCATCGCGATGAAGATGTGGTATTGCCTCCAACCATGGAAGCCGTACCTGCTAGCAATATGGAGATGGAGATTGATCGCCGTGAAGACGCTGATACGTTTCAAATGACGGAAAATGCTCCCATGGCTGCAGGTGCGATTGTTGCCAAGGAATCTCTGCTGGTCGCGGAATCAGTTGCAGGTGCCACTTTCGACCATCCATTTTTGACTCCTCATGAAGATTATGTGCTGATTGGAGTCTTCAGTGTACCATCTAAGTATGCGGAGTTGTATACCAGAATATGGGAAAGGTATGGTCATATCGCAATAACCAAAAAGATCACCAGCCGGTTTGCGTTGGTTAAGCGGGTGGAAGAAACATTATCTTCAATTCATGATATGCGCAACGTGACTGGCCATACCGTTTCCGGAGATATAATCTCGAGCTGGAAGTTTCACCGGGATATGTGCGTAGGCTTTGAGCTCAACGTCTCCTGGTTCTGTGAAGGTCTTTCTGAGATCCAAAGGTTACAGGCTGAAGCGGTTGATGGTCCTTCCGCAGATTTGATTAATCAACAGGAGGCAGAAGTCGAGAAGTTGTCCCAGGAGCTGAAGCTGAAACAGGCGGCTCTTCAAAGTATGAAGGACATTTTCTCCAAGAATAATGAGTCGTTGTTAGGCAATTTTCCTTGAATGTTTTTATTTTCTGAACTTCCTTTTCTTAGGTTTTTTTTTTTGAAAGGCAAAAGAAACGCCTAGTTTATGGTTTTGGTTTTCTGGTTTTTGGATTGACAGATGATTGTTTCTTATAAGAGTTTTTGGATTATTTTGGGATAATGGTCATTTGATCAATTGATATGTCAAAATCTGAATTGCGAATGTAAGTAGCAAAATCATTCGGGAAAATTGTGAAACCATGAATGTTGAATGAGAAAAGGAAAGATATGAAATCTTGGGATGATTGGGTTATCGTCTTCCATTGTAAATGTGAAAACCCAAACAATAGATCGTATGAACATTTACTCACTTTAGGGATTTTCACCAAAACTGAATCTTCAGGGAGTAAATCCGAGTCTTTATGTGACGCCCTCCTTGCCGTGAGAAGTCCCTAGTCATTCTTTATTGTTTGTGGAACATCTTTATGTCGATTCGCGGTAAGGCGGAGAATCTCTAGTCCCCAGACGTACTTCTCCTGAATCCGTCTTTTCTCGGACAATGCGCTTCAAAGCATTGCATATCACTGGTAGGATGATGGAATTGAGAGTTAAACTTGCAACCGAGAGATTAATCTCCCACTGTGGTCGCCAATTGTTTGTGGGTGAAAACTGTTTCCGCCGGTTTTGGTAAATTCGTGTGTGTGGATGAGAAACGAGTCTAGACCCTAAACAATGCACTGCACAGGAGTACTTTTTATTCGAGAGATCAATCTGTACAATCCTGGCCTAAACCAAGAAATGGCCGTTCCAGGCTTGCTTCAGTCACAAAGTGAAGGAGAAGGGTTGGTCTTAGGGAGGGAAGCGAAGAAAGTATTGAGACTAGAATCGTTGATTCTGAAGGTGTGGTTGTTTACGACTTGTATCAGAAAGTAGAACTGGCTAGCAGAATGGAAAGCTATCAGGTGATTTCTGGATACTGTGTTGTTCTCTGACCAAAACTTGTTGTCTGGTGGAAATAGGTGAAACCTATTTATACAAGTCATAATAAAACGTACCCTGATCTCGTAGGAAGTGGAAACGATTGAGTGGTGGAAGAGTGGATTAACGTGTAACGTTATAATTTATGCTTCCATTATGAAGGAAACGTTTACACCATTGCTTCTTTCCATTACTAACCGCCCTTCTTCATGACACTTTCTTGTAACGGGCGTATTGCACGCCGGATGTTGTAAACCGCCAGACCAATCCCCTGATGAGTATCCCCCAGTTTGTGACATGTTTGATGTCTCGAGTGTTTTCGCGGAAAACGTGTAGCAGGTTGCTATGTGTGGCAAGTCAAAGTCAAGAGTCTTGCCGCAGGAAAATAGCATGTGATGCTATTAGGCACGTCTTGGTTGGTCGCCTAAAACTTTCCACAAGTCTGTCAGTTCGGTGGCGAACTTGGATGGCTGATATTGCATCTCATGAGGAAGGGTAGCCGTTGATTATGGCTACCTTGTGTTGGCGCCTGATAATGGCGCAGTGGCGTTTTGATGTACGCCAGTGGCAATGTGGCATGGTGATGAGTGCTAAAAAGTGCATATTTCTATATATTTTTCTTGGCATTTAACTCATCTTTTATGCATTAATTCTACATTTTATCCCATATTCTGTATTTTCATTGTTTTCAAGAATAAATATTTTTATTAATTAATTTTGAATTTTTAGGTAATAAATAAAGTTTGGATGAATAGCGGAGCGAAAAGAGCATAAAAGTAGTGAAAAGCCGGGAGGAATTACACAAGGAAGCCGCGAAGAATGTTGTGCACAAGACCAAAAGGCTAGAAGTGGGCTTGAAGAGGAAGAATTGTTCTTAAAGAAGATATGGGCTTGGCATACCCAATGCCCGAAACCCTCACCCAAGTCCATTTCCTATATCCATACCAGTTTCCCTTTCTAGCCGTCAGATTGGATCATCTCAGCATCCTACGGTCGCAGCATCGCCATTACATCAAAGTCTGAAGATCCTGTCTAACACTACAACACCTAACTCCATCTTGAGCCGTCAGTTTCGTTGTATCAGGCATCCAACGGTCGCTCTTGATCTGTCTCCATCTCGCCGTTAGATCCGTCCCAGAAGATATTATCCCAAGGCTCAGCTTCGCAAGACATCAAGATTTGTTGTACCCGCCTCACACTCGAACAACCTAACCCTATACCCAAAACAAACACACCCTAGCCCAAAACCCATCGAGCCATCTCCTTCTTCCCCTCTTCTGCAACAGCGACGCTGTCTCCATCACCACCATCTTTTCCCCCAAATCACTCAATCACCACCATCTTCTCCCCCCAAATCACTCAACCACCACCACTCGAGCCATCATCACTTCTAACAACCAAGACATACTTTTCTATCCACTTATTACATCACCTCCTAATCGTTTCATCTCACAGGAACCCTAGGTTAGGAGTTGATGAAATAGGTGAGGTTAGAAGATAAATCGAAGGCATGGGTAGCATCAGCAGACGACAAGGAAGCATGGGTGAGAGCTATCAATCGTTTTCAGAGATTAGGTAAGGATTTTTTGTCAAACCCTAATTTCACTGATTTGGGGATTTTGGAATTTTTTTGTTGTAACTATAAAAGGGTGTTAGGGGTTGTAAAATTCGGCATCTCTGGACTAGCCAGTAGACATTTGAAGAAATTTTCATTAGAATTTCAAATTCAGTCCCTTTATCACAGTTGATTTTTGAATGTTGTGTGTTGTGTTTGAATTATCTTGTATGATGAATGCTTGTGTATGTAATATGTTGAGCATGAGCTAAGTAGCATTAAGCTAAGGCTCAGTTGAAGCCTTATGCACTGTCAAATGACAAGTTGCTAGGATAGTTAACTCCATGCCCTGTTTTGCTTGAGCAATTGGAAGAAACTAATGCTCATAGTGCCTGTGATTGACTGTTCTGTCAAAAGACAGTCAATACTAGGGGCAAACTAATGAGCAAGTTAGTTCTCTTCCATTTCTAGATGTATGCATAGGATATTCAACTCAACTTAGAAATATGTTGTTTGATTAGGACACAAGGTGGATTCTAAGCCTTGGCTTAACCACAAATCCTTTACAATCACTTATAATTTCAGTTCTATTTTGTTCCCTGCTAAATTTACTTTCCTTCACTGTTTTTCTTGCATTTTGAAGCTGTTGTGCACTGAAATCAGTGCACAAACTCCCCCTGCCCTTGGCTTACAGCCTTGGTTCCCTGCTATTTTTATTTTATATCCTCTGCCATTTAATCTTTGCTGTTTTGCCATCTTGTGTTAACTGCTGTGGTTTGTTAACTGTTTTGGTTCTTTGCATCTGCCATATTACCTTGCCTTGCTCACTGCCATAGTGCTTTGCACCCATTGATAGCTTAGGATAATTTCTTGTATGCTCCCACTCCCTGTGGACTGATCCCATTCTTACTTTCTATACTAAAACTTGACCTTGTATACTTGCAAGTCTTTTGTGTGTCGTTTTCTAACCACACCAAGTTTTTGGCGCCGCTGCCGGGGAGTGGTGCTTGCTGCTACTGATTTCCTTTGCTGTCCTGACCTGCAATCAATGCAGCAAATCATTACATACTTGCACCATATCATTGCAGCATAACCTCTGCAATCATTGCACTGCAATGATTGCAACTTCTGTTTAGCCTCTTCACTATCATTGCACACTTCTTGTGCAATCATTGCAGTTCTGCCTTGCTATCATTGCACTACAATGATTGCACTGTGATCATTGCACTGAGTTGTCTGAGCTTCTTCACTATCATTGCAGGTGCCACTGAGTTGCTGCAGAGCTGTGTTGCTGGCCACCTGAGCTGGGCTTCGCCAAACTTTGCAACTGGGCTTAGTCACCTGCTGCTGCTGGGCTCTGCCTTTTTCTGTTGTTGGGCTCGTGATCTTCTGCTCCTGGGCTTCGCAGCTGATCCTCCTGGGCTCGTGTTGCTGAACCAACTCCAACTGTTGCTGGGCTTGGGCGTGAGCTACTTAGGACGATCCTAAAGCCCAACTGGGCTGTGCAACTAAAAGGGGACCAAAAGCCTATTTTTGGGCTTCCCTCCAAAAATCAAGTAAGCCTAACCCATGAGTTAACCCACTTGGGCCTCATTTAAATTCAAATTCGGGCTTGTAATAATTAATTTAATTATTTATTTGGGATTGTAATAATTTTTATTTTCCTTTATTTTCTTTTTCTTTTTTTTTATTTGGGATTGTAATTATTTTTTTGTCTTTATTTTTCTTTTATTTTTATTTTTCTTTTTCTTTTTCTTTTATGGGATTGTCTTAATTATTATTATTGTTTTTATTTTCTTTTATGGGTTGTGCTAATTTATGCTAGGTTTAGTTCAAAAAAAAAAAAAAAAATTCCAAAGCCCAATTTTAAACCAAAAACAAAATCCCTTATTAAAACCAAAACCCACTCAAAACCAAATCATCAAAACCCATTTTAAACCAAAATATTGGGCCTTTTTTGTGGTCCAAAATTGTTTCCGATTGCTCTGACTAAAATGTTAGTTAAGGTACCTGCTAGGACATGATTGTGACCTACAGAGACCAAACAAACAGACTTGTTAGAATTAACCCAGACGAACCTATCAAAATTCTAAGTTCTGAGGGAGACAGTCCAGATCAACCAGAAACAATGGGAGAACCCCGTACACTCAAGGATTATATGTACCCAACGAGAACCAGTCAACCTTCTTGTATTGTGCTACCCGAGGTTAATGGCCATTATGAGCTGAAATCGAGCACAATACAAATGCTTCCTATTTTTAGAGGTGTTGAGAATGAAAACCCTTATCACCATGTGAGAGAATTCGAGGAGATTTGTGGAACTCTGCGTTTCACTCAAATGCCCGATGAAATCCTAAAGTTAAGGCTCTTTCCTTTCTCCCTGAAAGATAAGGCAAAGGCCTGGCTGTATGCTTTACAGCCTCAATCCATCATGACATGGGATGACCTCATAAAGGAGTTTTTCAAAAAGTTTTTCCCAAATCACAAGACTGCGACAATTCGTCAAAGTCTAAATAGCTTTGTGCAATTAGAGGGTGAGACCTTAGCTAGATACCTGGAGAGATTCAAATTATTGCTCCAATGTCCCCATCATGGTTTTGAAAAATGGAGACTTGTGCAAATTTTGTATGAAGGTCTAGATGTGTCCACCCGAACAACTGTTGAGTCGATGTGCAATGGTCTATTCGTAGACAAAACTGCTGATGCGTCTTGGGACTTCTTGATTGAAGTAGCTGAAAAGACGCAACAGTGGGAATCCATCCGTGAACCCAGAAAGACTACATCAGAAGCTAAGGCTTTTAGGATTGAAGCAAATTTCGAGGGAAAAGCAAACATGGCATCAATAGTTAGGAGATTAGAAGAGTTAGAACTACATAAAAATTCAAAACCTTCCACCACTACTCTCCGAGAACATGTCGCTTCGTCTGTATGTGCCGCTTGTAACGATCCCAACCATCAATTCCAAAATTGTCCCGAATTGCTTGCAGTCCAGGAATCTAGGCTTGAACAGGCACATGCCATGTTTCAAAAACAAGAGCATAACCCCTATTCACAGACCTACAATCCAGGATGGAGAAACCACCCTAACTTTTCATGGTCCAAAGGACCCACTCAGGGAGGACCATCTCAACCCAATCAGAGCTATCAAAACAATCAGGGATATCAGAACAATCAAGGTTATCAACACCCGAGAAACCCTCAACAACAATCAAACCCTCAACAATCATATCCTCAACACAATACCGACAAGAGACTATCCAACATCGAGGAGATTGTCCAGAGTCTGGTGCAAAGTCAGAAAAGTCTTGATCAAAAGATGGGTCAAATCTGTGATTCCATAAGTGAGAGAGAAAAGGGTAAACTTCCGAGCCAACCCCAACAAAATCCAAAGAGTATATTTCAAACAGGCTCATCATCCTGCAAGGAAACCTCTCCCGATCAAGTACATGCCATTACCACCCTCCGAAGTGGTAAAGTCATCGAGAACAAAGTGGGCGAACCTAATGAATCTGATACAAATTCCACGCTGTCTCCACAACCCCAGAAAACCAAAGAATCTGAGCAAGTTGGAAAGCCTGACAATTCTACCGCTATGAATGTCCCTTTGCCAACTCATTCTCCTGTTGCCCCATTTCCTCAGAGATTGATCTATCAACAGAAAAGTACCCATTACAATGAGATGTTAGATCTGTTCAAGAGAGTCAACATCAACATTCCTTTTCTTGAAGCAATCAAGCAAATCCCTGCTTATGCCAAATTCCTCAAAGACTTGTGTACTCAAAAGCGCAAGCTCAATGTGCACAAACGTGCTTTCTTAGCTGAGCAGGTGAGTTCCATCATTCTGAACAAAACTCCACCCAAGTTTAGGGATCCAGGATGTCCAACAATTTCTTGCACTATAGGAGAACACACGGTCAATAAAGCGTTATTAGACCTGGGTGCAAGTGTTAACCTTCTGCCATATTCTGTTTATGAGCAGTTAGGTCTTGGGGAGTTGAAGCCAACATCTATCACTCTACAACTGGCAGACCGATCTGTCAAGATTCCTCGTGGATTGGTCGAAGACGTTTTGATCAAGGTTGACAAATTCTATTTTCCCGTAGACTTCATTGTCTTAGACACTCAACCTGTACAAAACCCAGACTGTCACATTCCAGTCATCTTAGGACGTCCTTTCTTAGCTACGTCCAATGCGATTATTAATTGTCGTAACGGAATGTTGAAACTGTCTTTTGGCAACATGACGATAGAATTGAATGTGTTCGATATTAGTCAACAACCTGTGAATCTTGATGATGATGATGTGCATGAAGTTAATATGATTGAAGGATTAATACAAGATTCGTTGACTAACATTCTATCCGTCGATCCCTTTCAAGCATGTATGGAGAACTTTAACTCAGATTCCTATGATGATGCATACTGTAGTGACGTCCTATCTCTGCTCGAATCTGTACCTCAAATGGACGTCACTGAAAGGAAATATGAAGTGGAACCACCCTTACTCTCTGATTCCAAGCTCATTCCATCCATTGTTGAGCCACCCAAGCTTGAATTGAAAACATTGCCTAGTACGTTGAAGTACGCATTCCTAGGTTCTTATGATACTTTACCTGTCATTATTTCATCATGTTTAGACACGGAACAGGAAAGTAAGCTTTTAGAAGTACTTAAGGAACACAAGGAGGCATTAGGATGGACCATCTCAGACCTCAAAGGAATAAGTCCTACCATTTGCATGCACCACATTAATCTCGAAGAGAGTGCCAAACCATCTAGGGAAATGCAAAGGAGACTTAATCCTAACATGAGAGATGTAGTCAAAGGAGAAATCCTGAAACTGCTTGATGCGGGTATCATATACCCAATTCCCGATAGCAACTGGGTTAGTCCCATTCAAGTTGTGCCTAAGAAGTCAGGCATTACTGTAGTTCAGAACGACAAGAATGAATTAGTCCCTACTCGTACAACCACAGGATGGCGAGTATGCATCGACTACAGGAAGTTGAACACAGTAACAAGGAAGGATCACTTCCCGCTCCCTTTCATTGACCAAATGCTAGAACGTGTGTCTGGACACAGTCACTACTGTTTTCTAGATGGCTTTTCCGGTTATAACCAAATTCACATTGCTCCGGAAGATCAGGAAAAAACTACATTCACGTGTCCATTTGGGACGTTTGCTTATAGACGTATGCCCTTCGGGTTGTGTAATGCACCTGCTACTTTTCAGCGTTGCATGATGAGCATTTTTTCTGACATGATAGATAGTTTTCTCGAGATCTTTATGGATGATTTCTCTGTTTTTGGTTCCTCGTTTGACGAATGTTTGAAGCATCTTGCCCTCGTGATATCCAGATGAAAAGAACCTTGTTCTAAATTGGGAAAAATGCCATTTTATGGTGAATTCAGGAATAGTTCTAGGACACATCATCTCAGAAAAAGGAATTGAAGTGGATAAAGCTAAAGTTGACCTCATTCAACATCTACCACAACCTCGCTCTGTGAAGGAGATCAGATCATTTCTAGGTCATGCTGGTTTTTACCGGCGATTCATCAAAGATTTCAGCAAAATCTCCAGACCTCTGTGCAGTCTTCTCTCCAAAGATGTTGCCTTCAATTTCGATGCTGCTTGTGTGAAGGCATGGGAGGAATTAAAAACCCTTCTCACCACCGCTCCTATAGTCCGACCACCCGATTGGAAGCTTCCGTTCGAACTTATGTGTGATGCCTCTGATTATGCTGTTGGTGCTGTTTTAGGACAGCGAGTTGATAGACTACCATATGTGATATACTATGCTAGCAAAACCCTTAATGATGCCCAACTCAATTATTCAACTACCGAGAAGGAATTGCTTGCCGTCGTTTTCGCATTAGACAAGTTTAGATCTTATCTGATAGGGTCTAAGATCATCATATACACAGACCATGCGGCTTTGAAGTATCTTCTTTCCAAGAAGGATGCTAAAGCTCGCCTTATTCGATGGATACTATTATTACAGGAATTCGATCTCGAAATCCGTGATAAGAAAGGTTGTGAGAATGTGGTTGCTGATCATTTGTCTAGATTGACTGTAGAGTCTATTGATGAATTTGAGCTGATTAGAGAATCATTCCCAGATGAACAGCTGATGTCTATCTCAGACCTTCCTTGGTTTGCTGATATTGTTAACTACCTCGCTACAGGTAGGATGCCCTCACGTTGGTCGAGACAAGACCTCTCTAAATTCCTGGCTGAAGTTAAACATTTCCTTTGGGATGACCCATATTTGTTTAAGTACTGCCCAGACCAAATCATTAGGAAATGTGTCCCCAAAACCGAACAGAAAGATGTGATATCTTTCTGTCATGACCAAGCATGTGGAGGCCATTTCAGTGCCAAGAAAACCGCTGCAAAGATCTTGCAGTGTGGGTTCTATTGGCCATCGTTGTTCAAGGATTGTCATGATTACTGTGTTGCCTGTGAACGTTGTCAGAAGCTGGGAAGCATTTCAAGGAGAAACATGATGCCATTGAATCCTATTCTGATTGTTGAGATTTTTGATGTTTGGGGGATCGACTTCATGGGTCCATTTCCCATGTCTGACAGCAAGTTGTACATCTTAGTCGCCGTTGACTACGTCTCCAAGTGGGTAGAAGCCATCGCAACCAGAACAAATGACCACAAGGTGGTACTTTCCTTTTTAAAGGAAAACATATTTTCACGTTTTGGTACCCCGAGAGCTATCATCAGTGACGGTGGTTCACATTTCTGCAATAGGTACTTCGAGTTTTTAGTACGCAAGTATGGAATAACTCACAAGGTTGCTACTCCGTACCACCCTCAGACCAGTGGACAAGTGGAAGTGTCTAATAGGGAAATCAAGCACATTCTAGAAAAGACGGTTAACCCGTCTAGGAAAGATTGGTCAATAAGATTGAATGATGCTTTGTGGGCCTATAGAACAGCGTATAAGACACCAATTGGCATGTCCACCTATCGTCTAGTGTATGGAAAGCCGTGCCATCTTCCTGTGGAGTTAAAACATCGAGCTTATAGGGCAATCAAGCAACTGAACTTTTCTCTAGACGAAGCTGGAATTCAACGGAAACTTCAACTCAACGAGTTGGAAGAATTGAGAAATGAGGCTTATGACAGTGCCAGGTTATATAAGCAGAAGATGAAGATATTTCATGACAAGCGTATTCTACGCAAATCCTTCACTCCTGGTCAGAAAGTCTTGCTGTATGACTCCCGGTTACATCTTTTTCCAGGAAAACTGCGTTCCAGATGGAAGGGACCGTACCTAGTACGCACAGTTTTCCCTCATGGAGCTATAGAGCTTGAAGATGTCTCCAACAAGAACATTTTCAAAGTCAACGGGCAGAGATTAAAACCATTCCTTGAACCATTCCCACCCGACACTGAAACAACCAACCTGGAGGACCCAGTCTATGTGGACTAAGCTGGTCCACCCTTGTACATAAGTAGCTGCGTTTTCTTCCCCATTGAAAACCAAAAAGCCTTTTTCCCTAAAAAAACCAAAAAGTTTTCACTCCCGACAAAACCAAATTTTTCCCAAAACGTCCAATCCCATTAAAAACCAAATTTTCTTGTATATAATATGTTAGTTAAATTTCTTTTTGTATATATTTTGTGCTCATCCATTGTGACTCCGAATATGTTGAAGTTTTGCCTTGGATAACGGAGTTTTAATTCTGCTTTCGCCGAAATCGGGTATTCTCTCTCCTTTTACTCTACTCAGCATGTCCCTTTCCATATGTTGCATTTTAATTCTTTCCATATTTTTAAACATTGAGGACAATGTTTAGTTTAGGTTTGGGGGTATAGAGTAGATACCACGATAATATGCCATAATTGAAAACAAGAACTCCTTCTTTTTGAAAAATTTAAAAATTCAAAAAAAAAAAAAAAAGTGGAGCTCATTTACCTTGAAATGTTGACTCTTGTGCAAGTATGTAATTATTAGGAGTCTTAGTCTAGATATTTAGGCACCCTGATTCTAGCACAATTCACATAGTGATAAGAAATTTGCACGCGCACGATCTACCAATACATGTATAGCCTCGATCTTCAAGGTGTTTGATAGGAAGTTAGATTGCCAATCACTTTAGAATACTGAATGAGACTTGACTAGCTTGTTCTTTGGTTGGCTGGGATAGAAGTTGGAGGATACGTTAAGAAAAGCAACCATAGAATTTGACCGGATGCATTCGATAAGGGCCACCTCTTGCTAAGAGTCATGTAATTATGTTTTTCTTTTTGTTCATGTATCAAAAGTGTCACTATGTTGTAAAGATCAAAGTTATTTCTTCAAAAAAAAAAAAATCAATTATTTATTCTATGTTTTGTCATGTTAAAGACAATAGTTCTCTCTTGTTCCAAAAATAAAAGAGAGTAATCAATGTAAATAAGAGTCATGTAAAGAGTTATCTTTTTGTTGTAAATAGTCTTGTAATAAGCAAGGAGGGTGCAGCCATCGATGTATAACGCGGGTAAACTGAAATATCACCAACTCATTAGGTGAACATTCACAATTCTCGTAAATCCGGACAGCTAGCTTGGCTTAGAATTCGGTTCTTAGCCTAAAAACTATCTCTTGGTGATTAGTAGTCATAACTTCAGGTCATTCTAGACACATGTGTAGATACACTTTACACTCTTATCACATGTCTTTTTTTGTTATCAGTGCTAGGATTGTGCCTTAGATAGCTAGATTGACATCTCCATTTTGTTGTGAGCTTAAACTGACTTGCACATGTCACATTTGATGGAATATGAGCTTATATTTTGACCTAGAACTTTGTAGGTACGTTCTAAGCAAACCTTCACGAGACTTCACTCGCCCACTAGGGACACTTAGTGGTTTAAAAGGCTTAGTGCATACGCTAAATGCATTCGAGAGACCAGCGACAGTGGTATAGGTAGGATTTCCTTAGTTTTGTTTTACTTGAGGACAAGTAAAATTCAGGTTTGGGGGTATTTGATGAGTGCTAAAAAGTGCATATTTCTATATATTTTTCTTGGCATTTAACTCATCTTTTGTGCATTAATTCTACATTTTATCCCATATTCTGTATTTTCATTGTTTTCAAGAATAAATATTTTTATTAATTAATTTTGCATTTTTAGGTAATAAATAAAGTTTGGATGAATAGCGGAGCGAAAAGAGCAGAAAAGTAGTGAAAAGCCGGGAGGAATTACACAAGGAAGCCGCGAAGAATGTTGTGCACAAGACCAAAAGGCTAGAAGTGGGCTTGAAGAGGAAGAATTGTTCTTAAAGAAGATATGGGCTTGGCATACCCAATGCCCAAAACCCTCACCCAAGTCCATTTCCTATATCCATACCTGTTTCCCTTTCTAGCCGTCAGATTGGATCATCTCAGCATCCTACGGTCGCAGCATCGCCATTACATCAAAGTCTGAAGATCCTGTCTAACACTACAGCACCTAACTCCATCTTGAGCCGTCAGTTTCGTTGTATCAGGCATCCAACGGTCGCTCTTGATCTGTCTCCATCTCGCCGTTAGATCCGTCCCAGAAGATATTATCCCACGGCTCAGCTTCGCAAGACATCAAGATTTGTTGTACCCGCCTCACACTCGAACAACCTAACCCTATACCCAAAACAAACACACCCTAGCCCAAAACCCATCGAGCCATCTCCTTCTTCCCCTCTTCTGCAACAGCGACGCTGTCTCCATCACCACCATCTTTTCCCCCAAATCACTCAATCACCACCATCTTCTCCCCCCAAATCACTCAACCACCATCACTCGAGCCATCATCACTTCTAACAACCAAGACATACTTTTCTAGCCACTTATTACATCACCTCCTAATCGTTTCATCTCACAGGAACCCTAGGTTAGGAGTTGATGAAATAGGTGAGGTTAGAGGATAAATCGAAGGCATGGGTAGCATCAGCAGACGACAAGGAAGCATGGGTGAGAGCTATCAATCGTTTTCAGAGATTAGATAAGGATTTTTTGTAAAACCCTAATTTCACTGATTTGGGGATTTTGGAATTTTTTTGTTGTAACTATAAAAGGGTGTTAGGGGTTGTAAAATTCGGCATCTCTGGACTAGCCAGTAGACATTTGAAGAAATTTTCATTAGAATTTCAAATTCAGTCCCTTTATCACAGTTGATTTTTGAATGTTGTGTGTTGTGTTTGAATTATCTTGTATGATGAATGCTTGTGTATGTAATATGTTGAGCATGAGCTAAGTAGCATTAAGCTAAGGCTCAGTTGAAGCCTTATGCACTGTCAAATGACAAGTTGCTAGGATAGTTAACTCCATGCCCTGTTTTGCTTGAGTAATTGGAAGAAACTAATGCTCATAGTGCCTGTGATTGACTGTTCTGTCAAAAGACAGTCAATACTAGGGGCAAACTAATGAGCAAGTTAGTTCTCTTCCATTTCTAGATGTATGCATAGGATATTCAACTCAACTTAGAAATATGTTGTTTGATTAGGACACAAGGTGGATTCTAAGCCTTGGCTTAACCACAAATCCTTTACAATCACTTATAATTTCAGTTCTATTTTGTTCCCTGCTAAATTTACTTTCCTTCACTGTTTTTCTTGCATTTTGAAGCTGTTGTGCACTGAAATCAGTGCACAAACTCCCCCTGCCCTTGGCTTACAGCCTTGGTTCCCTGCTATTTTTATTTTATATCCTCTGCCATTTAATCTTTGATGTTTTGCCATCTTGTGTTAACTGCTTTGGTTTGTTAACTGTTTTGGTTCTTTGCATATTCCATATTACCTTGCCTTGCTCACTGCCATAGTGCTTTGCACCCATTGATAGCTTAGGATAATTTCTTGTATGCTCCCACTCCCTGTGGACTGATCCCATTCTTACTTTCTATACTAAAACTTGACCTTGTATACTTTCAAGTCTTTTGTGTGTCGTTCCCAAGCACACCACATGGTTGGCATGGCCCGTGTATGCCAGTGGCACGATGGTGTAAGTGGCGCCTGACGTAGCCATGGACACTAGATTTAGGCAGTTGGTCGCCTGAAGCTTGCCACAAGTATGTCAGTTCAGTGGCGAACTTGGACGGCTGAGATTGCATATCATGAGGAAGGATGGCTATTGATTATGTCCATATCTTGTCGTATATCAAAGTGACGCCATTGGCTTAGTGGCGCCTGGCGTAGCCATGGCATAGCAGCATGTCAGTGGCGTAGCCGTGGCAGCTTTTTTGGCATATTGGTGTTAGACCCAAATATGGCTCTGGCAACATTGGACCTGTTTCTAAGTTAATCTTGAGGTCTTAGGAGAGTCACTGGACCCAGTTGGCATGGCAACTTTTAGCTAAATTAGGGTTTGGCGCATCACAACTCTATTTAGCATGTGCGGCATGATTGTGGCGTGGTGGCGTGGCTGGCATAGTTGGCACATGCCAGTGGAACGAAGTAGCGCCTGGCGTAGCCATGGCCGCTAGACTTTGGCACACCGGTGTTAGACCCAAATGTGGCGTGGAAACATTGGCCTCTTTTCCACATCAATCCCAACGCTCCGGGAAACGTTACTTGGTTTGGTTGGCTAGCAACTTTCCCTAAATTAGGGTTTGGCATGTCGAAACCCTAATTGGTGCGTGTGGCATGCAGCCGCGGCATGACGATACTTTGTTGTGCAAACGGTGCCATAGTTATGCCAAAGGAACTATGGCGAGGCCATAGAGTGGAAACGGCCACAAGAGTAAGGATTGTCGTGGGTGGCTATGATATGGCGCCATTCCTAGGGTTTCCTGGGTCTCACATGGCTCGTGGCATGTTGCGGGGCCGAAGTGGCATAATTTGTGCTGAAACCGGAAATTAGGGTTTTGGCTAATGCAGGGTCGTGCTTCCGACTAGAAAACCCTAATTTTAGCTTATCATGGCGTTGACCCCGAACAAGAGGTAGGTTAGCACGTAGGGCACTATTTATGGCGCGTTGGCATGTTACTGCGGAATGTTGGCATGCCGATTAATATGTTGTTGTGGCAGGGCGCGTTTGGATTCCCAATTAGTATGGTGGCGCGACAGGGTGCGTTTGGCCTTTAATGTATGGTGACGAGTTTAGAGCGACTTGATTGGTCAAGAAAAGGGGCCGGCCAAACATAAGGCGCGACCACACCTCTAGTGCTCGTGGCACATTTTTGAAGTGACCTGATTGGTCGGTAGGAATGAGAGGTTAACACTCACGGATCTGTTTCCTTACAGAGTGACGTCACATCAGATGCAAGGTTTTTACAATTTTAACCCTAAGCTAAAAACCACCATCAACAGTGTCAATCGGTTGTAACGTGTAAAGTAACGGCTTCAAACATTGATGATTGATTATAACATTTCGGATATAACAGATTTCTGTAACGATTCGATTCGTAACATCTGACTGTAATGTTTGACGTTTTCCACGTGTCTATCGTTTATAACATGTAGACTAACGGCTTTAGACGTTGACGATTTATTGTAACAGTAATGAATTTGCAAGGTGTACTAATAACTAACATATTTTATAACGTTGATTCGACGTTGATAAAAAAATATAGTCTTCAAAAAAAAAAAACGTTTTTTATTGTTATTAATAAGCTCCCATAATTGGACCCTGCACTGCAATGCAATCCATTTATGAAGATGCAATACAATTACTTTCTGAAGCTGCATTGCAATTCATTTCTGAACCTGCAATATTGAATCTGAAATCCATAATTCAATCACATTCCACAAATATATACATTCTCATTCTAGCATCACAAGGAGTTCATTCATTCATTCAATTAATTATTCTGGAATACATACTCCTCATTCATTCACATACGTAAGTATATACAAGTATCATTCTTACATTGAAAGAACTGCTTTAGCCTAAAAAAATACATGGTTCCCTATATGATTATAATCAAATGACAAGAGTTGTGTTTTCCAACAGTTTCTAAATATAAGCAAGTCTTGTTCTGCATTATATATACCTTGGCTGAAAAAAGTTGTTCATCCGCCAAAGAAGTCGTCCATTGACATCATGGTAGACTTAACCAGCTCTTGCCATCAATTCCAGTATCCTGACAAAACAATAAATGAAACAGAAACAAAAATTGGAAACATATCTCGTAGGAGAGAAAAATGCATTCAATAATTTGGGACAATAAAATTAGTGACAATCAAATTAGGAACAATGTTCTCAAGAGAGACAAAGAATCATTCAGTTACATGTGCATTGTCATTCTGGATTTCATACATTTTCATTGTTGAATACCATTCAGTCATAATAATTTGAACATTGACAACCAAAGTATCAAAAGTTTATATTTATTTGACAGAATTGTAACTGGGAATTCACATACACGGTTCATATGAAAAAATATGAAAAGTTGTAGTAAGAGTTTACTCACCGTAAGAATTAGAGACGAGAATGTGTTACTTCTCGGTTGTCCTAATTCTACAACTTCATAGGACCAACACTGTCTCATATCTTCTAACTTGTCTACTTGTAAAGGTATTCTTGCACATCAACAGTTCTAATTATATTTCTCTATCAATGTCCTGCAACGCAATACAAGGGCAGGGATAAACTTAATTCAAGAAGCTTGATCTTGGTTACAAGTTCATCCCTCACTTGTACAGCTTTGCAAGGCCAACAAGGTCTCACTTGTTCATCATTTGTCCAGCTTCAAGTGTTTGCATCAATGAATCCTCAAAAAGCAAAGAGAATGGTGGTATGAATCAACCAAATTTTTCATTTAGAGGAGACCATAATAATGATAAGTAATGCACATAACTCTAGTGTGTTAAGAGTTTACTCACCAACTGGAATTAAGTAGGTTGCTTGTCAGGCTTGCTGCATCAGTCTCCATAAGGTAAGCATTATTTGTGCCAAAAGTAACAACGTATACGCATCGAGTATGAAATTAACAAGTAATATGTTTTCACTGCAAATACTCGATATGGTGAGTTGTTTCTTCTACCATAAAAATGAACATCTTGATCTTTTGTTATTGTATACCTATCCTGCAACCAAATTTTCATCAAGAGAAAGACGCCACAATAAAATCATGTAGAATACATACTTTAAGAGATCACAAAAGGTAACAACACAAACCGGATATGAAAATGACTTGCAACTTTCTCCGCATTAGGTATTCTCCATCTTCAGAACTTTGCATCAGTGAATCCTCCCAAAACAAAAAGATAATCATAGTAAGTGAATCAACCAAGAGAAACTAATGATAACAAGGGAAACTAAGTATCATAAGAGTTTAGTCACCAATTAAATTAGAGAGGAATACATATTAGTTGTCAGGTTAGTTGCATTGATCTCCTTCATTTACAGCAAACCTAACGACTAATACGTATCTACTCTGAAAGATCTATGGAGGTAAGTTTCACCTATTGGCAGGAGTCATGAAAAACATATATTTGAAGAGATCATAATAGGTAAGTAAACAAACCTGAGGTAGAAAAGGAAACCTGCACCTTCGCATCAACAGTGTCTCATATATTTGAAATGCGAGCACATCTCTAGGTACCTCAAAACTACCAAATCTCTTATCTTGGTGTACATTGGTCATGCAAGGCTAAGTAAGTGGTGGCAAAAATATATGCACTTGTTACCTACGAATTTTTGCCGCACTTTCACAACTTTAGGTCGCATCAATGAATTCTGGCAAAACAAAGGGAAGGGTAGTAAGATCAACCAATTTTCATCAAGGGAAAGAGAGCATAATAATGATAAGTAATGCAAGAAACTCTAATGTGTTAAGTGGTTACTCACCAACTGGAATTAAAGAGGTTACTTATCAGGTTTGCGACATCGATCTCAATACGGTGAGCTTGATTTGTGCCAAAATAAACAACACACCTACACAGAGTTTCGGAAAATTAAGATATACGGTAATATGTTCTCTCCACGAAAACTCTCTGTAGTGAGTTGTTTATTCTGGCATACAAATGAATATCTTGTTTTTTCGTTGTTGTATACCTATCCTACAAGACCTGTTCAAGAGCTCGGAATAAAATCATTTGAAGCAACTTCATTTATTCCAGATCTTGAACAGCCTTGCAGGAACAACCAACAGTCTCATATCTTGTTCTTCACTTCAGGTGGTACTGCGACACTAACACATCTCCAACTTCAAGACTTCCAGTCAATGAGTCCTTAGAAAACAAAAAGAGAATGGTAGTAAGTGAGTATTTCAGTCAGGATAAAATAATGACAAGGGAAACTAATTGTCATCAAGGGAAAGAAAACATAATAATGATAATTAATGCAATAAACTCTAATGTATTTAGAGTTCACTCACCAACTGGAATTAAGGAGGTTACTATACGAGTTTACCCACCAATGAAATTAGAGTGGAGATGAGTCAATTGGCAGGTTTGTTGCATTGATTTCCTTCATTTACATCAAACCTAACAACTAATACATCTCCACTCCAGAAACTATAGTGATAAGTTACATCTTTTGTCAGGAATCATGTAAAAAATATACTTGAAGAGATCATAATAGGTAAAATACAAACCTTAAGGAAACCTGTAGCAACCTCATGTTCACTCTCCAACTGGAATTAATATGGTTACTTATATCTAGTTTGCTGCATCAAACTCTATAAGGGGATCATGATTTGTGCCAAAATATACAACATACCTGCACAAAGTCTTCAAAAAACTTGACAAGTAACATATATGTTTTGTCTCCGAAAACTCTGCGCATGGTGTTGTATCTTTAGGCATAAAAATGAATTTCTTGTGATAATGTGGTTGTATGCCAATCCTGCAATTCATGTTCAACAACTTGGAATCAAATCATTTATAGAAAGTTCATTATTGAATAGATCATAATAGGTGACAAAACAAACTTGTGATTAAAAAAGAAACCTGCAGCAACATCATGTTCATGGGAATGGATAGAATCCTAGACGAAGGATACAACTCATATCAATGTAAGTGTATACTAATCCTGCAAGGCTCTCTAAGGGATGGAATAAATTCATTTTGACAAAGTTGATTTTGTCTAATAATGAATTTATTCAAACGCTTAAAGAGATTTGCAGGACCAATATTGTCCATATAGGAAACGTAACAACAAACCGCATACAAAACAAGAGGGAAATAAATTACAACCAAACAACCATAAATCTAAAGCAGCAATCTGATGAAAGAGATTATAGTTGAATACACCTTATTTGGGTTGTAATCTATAGAAAAAGATTACAACATCGAAGAGAAAAAAGAATATAAAGTAGTAAACATCAGCATATAAAGAATATAGATTAGAACAAACTATTGAAAGATAATGCAAACCACTAAAAATCAATAAACCTTAAATGTAAAGACATTACTAATGGATGCTAAGCAGTAAACAGTGTAGATGTTAAGCAGTAAACAACAACAACAAAATCGAAAATATCTTGTTAAAAATCTGTTGAAATTACAACCAGGAAAACCCTAATTTTAAATGGAAAAGTGCAAATCTAAACATACCAGTGAATCTATTAAACAAATTGAAACCCTAAAGGAGAAAAGAAAAAAAAAATGATAAATATATTCGTAGCTAAATGGACCAAAGGAAACACCTTGATATTGAATGAGATACAGCGAAAGATGCGAGTAAAGAGATATCAGAGTTCTTCGTCTCACTCTTTGAGTTGAGTGAAGATGGGAAAAAGGTCTGAGTTCTTCGTCTCACTCTTTTAATAAAATAGGAGGAGAGTTGAAATTATTAAGTCAAATTTGAGAGGAGGGAAATGAAATTTGAGAGCCAAATCTGAAAGGGTTTCAAATTTGTGAGGGAATGGATATAAAGAATATAGATTAGAACAAACTATTGAAAGATAATGCAAACCACTAAAAATCAATAAACCTTAAATGTGAAGACATTACTCATGGATGCTAAACGGTAAACAGTGTAGATGTTAAGCAGTAAACAACAACAACAAAATCGAAAATATCTTGTTAAAAATTTGTTGAAATTACAACAAGGAAAACCCTAATTTTAAAGGGAAAAGTACAAATCTAAAACATACCAGTGAATCTATTAAAAAAATTGAAACCCTAAAGGAGAAAAAGTCAAAAAATTGATAAATATATTCGTAGCTAAATGGCACAAAGGAAACACCTTGATATTGAATGAGATACAGTGAAAGATGCGAGTAAAGAGATATCAGAGTTCTTCGTCTCACTCTTTTGAGTTGAGTGGAGATGGGAAAAAGGTCTGAGTTCTTCGTCTCACTCTTTTATTTAATTAGGAGGAGAGTTGAAATTATTGAGTCAAATTTGAGAGGAGGGAAATGAAATTTGAGAGCCAAATATGAAAGGGTTTCAAATTTGTGAGGGAATGGATATAAAGAATATATATTAGAACAAACTATTGAAAGATAAATGCAAACCACTAAAAATCAATAAACCTTAAATGTAAAGACATTGCTCATGGATTCTAAGCGGTAAACAGTGTAGATGTTAAGCAGTAAACGACAATAACAAAATCAAAAATATATTGTTAAAAATCTGTTGAAATTACAACCAGGAAAACCCTAATTTTAAAGGGAAAAGTACAAATCTAAAACATACCAGTGAATCTATTAAACAAATTGAAACCCTAAAGGAGAAAAATAAAAAAAAAATTGATAAATATATTCGTAGCTAAGTGGCACAAAGGAAACACCTTGATATTGAATGAGATACAATGAAAGATGCGAGTAAAGAGATATCAGAGTTCTTCGTCTCACTCTTTTGAGTTTGACTGAAGATGGGAAAAAAGTCTGAGTTCTTCGTCTCACTCTTTTAATAAAATAGGAGGAGAGTTGAAATTATTGAGTCAAATTTGAGAGGAGGGAAATGAAATTTGAGAGCCAAATCTGAAAGGGTTTCAAATTTGTGAGGGAATGTATATCAAAAAGAGTTATTAGATTGGGAAATTGAGAGGGAAACGAAATTTGAGAGCCAAAACTTTCGGACAAGAGTGAAGAGTACAATAATTAAGGAGAGATTTGTTTTTTCTCTCAAAATATCTAGGTCAAAGGCTTCTGTATCGAGGTGAATTTGGTCAAATTTGTGGTCAAAAACATAATCGGAAACAAAACGAGACATACTCATGTTACAAGATTACCATATATAAACCCCATGTTGTCATCCAGGTGAGGATGATATGTGAAATATCATAATGAATGGTTTCTGAGTGGATTCTGCAACCTATTATGGAACTCAGCTTGCAAGATACCATATACATCCCGATGTTCTCGTCCAAGTGAGGTTCGAGATGTCAAATATCAGATTGGATGATTCCTGAGTGGATTCTACAATATATTATGGAACTCAGCTTGCAGGATTACCATATACAGACCCGATGTTCTCGTCCAGGTGAGGTTTGAGATGTCAAATATTAGATCGGATGGATCCTGAGTAGATTCTGCAACCTATTATGGAACTCAGCTTGCAGGATTACCATATACAAACCCGATGTTCTCGTCCAGGTGAGGTTTGAGATGTAAAATATCAGAATGGATGGATCCTGAGTGGATTCTGCAACCTATTATGGAACTTAGCTTGCAAGATTACCATATGCAGACCCGATTTTCTCGTCTAGGTGAGGTTTGAGATGTCAAATATCAGATTGGATAGTTCCTGAGTGGATTCTGCAACCTTTATGAAACTCAGGTTGCAAGATTACCATATACAGACCATATGTTCTCGTCCAGGTGAGGTTTGAGGTATAATATATCAGATTGGATGGTTCCTGGATGGATTATGCAACGTACTATGGAGCTCAGCTTACAGATTACCTAATCTACAATGTATTTTGACCACTGACCCAAGAAACTACTTTGGCAATGAATTCAAATCATAAAGAACTATAATCTGACTAGGCAAAGGAACAAATTATGAACAATAGCTTCTCTTTGGTTTTCATCTAAATTGCAGAAACTGGTTGAGATTATCATTAGAGCTACTGCTTCAATACACAATTGATTGATTTACCCATCTACAAACAAATGGAGATATCCTATAAACAAATTGTAACATCCTACAAACAAGTAAAATACTATGTCTGACTCAGTCTAATTATCAACTAAACCTACAAAGTACACTGAGATATTCTTAAAACTTAATACAATGTACTGCAACATCCGCAATTGCATATACAAATCTTTTTAATCACACTCAACAAACACAAAAACCATAAACCTAAAATCTACAATCACATATAAATCTAAAAGATATAGATGTTCATAAACACCATCAGAAATTGCATCATTCAAATTCAAAATCAATAGTTTCTAACCTCCAGTTTGTAAAATTATTAAAGCCAAAAATGTTGAAAAAACTACGATTCGGAGAAAAACGAATAAATGAAATACCTTAGATAATGATAACCCAGATTTGCATTTCCAAGATTGTGAATCAGTGTCCAAACTCCTATGAGATATCGATTCAACTTAAATCTAGGGTTACATCGATGATTCACAGAAAAATTAAATGATTCGTGTTGTTAATGAGGTTCTCTGCAGCTGCATCTCGATGTTTCCAAAGCTCAAATCGATGGAGTAAAATGGACGGAGAGGAAAAGGAAAATGGGTGGACATATGTCTCAGGCTCTCAGTTGTTCTCGACATATTTATTCTCTTTTATTTTTCGCACAAATTAAAAAAAAATGAAAAACTAATTTCATTGATTTTAGTTTTGTTTTCTGATTTTTGGTAATTAAAGTGAAGAGTTATAATGGCAAAAAAATGTTGCAGAAAAAAATGAGAATCGCTGGGATGCTGGGTAGCTCTTGAGCATGAGATGAAATTGGGAGTTGATAGTAGTAATAGAGGTGCTAATAGTAGTAATGGAGGGTAAAAAGGTAACTTGTCAATTTAAGTTGAGGATAGAAATGTGATTACTCACAACCCTCACGAAACTCTGTAACATATACCAATTATTGCAACGATTATCCAACGTTACAAAGTTACTACCATCGATACGACGTTACTTAAAAAAAATCCGTTACAAAATCGGGCGTTACAAATTCCCTGATTTCGTGTAGTGATTTCTTATGAGATTCGCGTTCTTTGATATATTATTGTACTTCTACCTTTTATTCTCCTCCTGTCATCTGTTTTAGGTCATCCTGAACCTGCTGCGTCGAGCTCTTCTTCATCCTCGCATCGTTCGGTTTATTCTCATGTTAATCGCCCGTCTACTTTTAATCCGGTCCGATCTCTCTCTCTCTTCTTTTTTTTTTTTTAAAGTTGAGTGTTTGTTCATTGCGTTTGTTTTTTGTTGTTGTTGTTTTTAGGATATGGTTAAACCAGAAAATGTGCATGTTAAAGGGAGCGACTTGAATGTGCATGCCAGGCCAGTGAATCGGGGAGTGCACGCTAATGAAAAGCGACAGAAAGTGATTACTAGAAGCAGAAATCAAAAGCAAAATGTTATTTTTATTTCACAAAAGGTTAACTTTGTTACTTTTAGAAGTCATTTTGAAATTATGCATCCAAACTAACTTATTATTTTTTTAATTCTAAAAGTCAAAAAGCAATTTCTGAACAAGTAAACAAAAATTAAAAAAAATGTTTAATAAGATTTAACTTCTAGTCTCATAGATGTATCATCGTGTGATAAGGCTATCCCTTTTCAAAGAAAAATTATTAATTATATAGTACAGCTCCATGCAAAACAACCTAAATTAAAGCAATTGGAATCATTGACATATCTTGACAGGTGTCGATTTTAGACCGTCCGCGACAGTCCATTACGAGTAGATGTCAGGAAAGGCGGACAGTTGACAAAAATAGAGGAGTAGTGGATGTAAAACCGACTAGTCTTCCCTTCAAAATGGGGAAATGGTTCTCATCACTTTTACACGATCTACACATCTTCACTACTCAACTACCTCCACTTCCTACGAGATCAGGGTGTTCGACTGTGACTTGATATAAATAGATTTTTAATCTACTCAATCGAAAACTAACACAAATTTCCTGAGAAAAAAGAGAACTTACAACTTACATTTTTTACAAGAAAATTCCATCTTCTGAAATAAGTCATAAACAGTCACATCTTACGTAGCTTCTCTCTCTGATCTCAATACCTTCTTTTCTTCCCTCCCTAAGATTAACCCTTCTCCTTCATTTTGTGATCAAGCAAGACTGGAACGACCATATCTTGGTTTAGGCCAGAATTGCATTGATTGATCTCTCGAGTACTTTACATTTGTTTAGGGTCTAGACTCGTTTCTCACCAACCTACCCACTTTTACTCTTTTCTCCAGAATCAGTTTTCACCCTACTACACAAGCACCTCTACTTCCATAAGTATCCGGTACTCAGCACTTTTACTTTCATGAGTGTCCAATTCTTGAAGGGAAGTCCACGAACAAACATCACCCCCAGACAACACCTTTACTTTCATGAGTGTCCAGTGCTTGAAGGGAGTCCACGAACAAACGTTACCCCCAGACAATCGGTTAACCTGCAAGCACCTATTACACCATGTACTCCATAGCAAGAAACATCAAATTTGAGTAACCTTTTACAAGGAGGTCAACAAGATCAGTTGTAAGAATGTCCAAAAAATCAAATTATCGAGCTACATGGGTGCCTTTGGTACTGGCTTGCCGATATTATTATAGTAAAACCTCTATAAAAGAATACTCTATAAGGGAATAAACTCCATAAATGGATAAAAAATTCTGGTCCTAATTTGGCTTAATCTTTATAAAATTTACCTCTATATAAGAATAAACTCCGTATAAGAATAATTCTTTATGGTCCCAATAATATTCTGAAACAGAGGTTTTACTGTACTAGTTTTGCATACATACATACAAAAGAAACTGGCATCAATTATTTTGGACAGCGCCAGTACCACCTTGGCATGATCTTTTTCCATCTTCTCTTGTCATACAGTAATGAAACTGTTTTTCAGTACAACCAATATGTACTGATAATTTATAATGTCTAAATCAACCTAATTATTTTTCAGTACAACCAATATGTACTTTGATAATTGATAATCTAAATTTCTTTTTTTTTTTCAGTGCATTAAATATATATGGTTGAACTGTGTCAAAACGCATAAACTCGGTTTTTGTTCGGTATAACAAATATGTATTGTTGGATCTAAGTCAAAAGAAAAAAAAATCATAAAGCCAAACACAAAATAGAAAATAGAAGTGAAATAAAAACATTGCAATATAGCTTTTGCTATTACTTTTTTGGCAGATGTAGATTTCTTCTCCAACTGCTTAATTTGCAACATCTTGGTCATCTAATGAGATTCTTCAATTACTTTTTTTCCTGATATTATTTTGTTTCTTCTAGTATGGGGCATTTTTGATGCTTTTTCTTTTGATAACCTAGTATATCTATGTTTAGATTCCTTGTTTACTGCTTGAAATTGGAAATATAGGTAATTGATTCGATGAGTTTCTGAATTTGTTGTTTTGTTTGGGTAGAAAGATTCAGGGGAAGTGAGGAGATGTAGTCGATTCGATTCACGATCAGCTTTTTTTATTTTTTTTGTGTGATTGTTGTTTTGATTTGAGTGGATTATGATCACAAAGATGATAGTGGTTTATCAGTCTCAGAAAGGCCTAATAAATTTGGTTTTTTTAGCGAGAGGTAGATCGTGGTCTGTTCACACGCTCGGCACCAAGGGATGGAAATATCTTTTCCATATTTTAAAAATATATCGACCCTAAATTATTATTTTTTGACAAAAAAGGTAAATTCATTAAAAAGATCACAAAGTCACTAAAATAGTGACAAAGATATTACAAGAAAAGAAAAGATAATACAAACATTAGCTTTGAATAACCGCTTCCCAATTACTGATGATTGTTGATATGGAAATGTCCTTAAACAAATCGGTATGTAAAGAAGACCAATTGAATAAAGAACACTTCACTGCGATGATCAACTGCTTAAAACTTCTTGATTTGTTGTTAAAGCATCTACTGTTCCTCTCTTTCCAGACATTCCACCAAATAGCAAATGACAATAAACTCGGCCGTTATTTTGCTCTTCCGCTAGTTTTTTTATTATCCCACTCCCACAACACTCCTGGAACATTGTTTTGATGCAACCAATAAACTCCCATACTCTCCAGGAAATATCCCCACACTTTGTTGGTATAGGTGCAATGTAAAAACAAATTGTCATAAGTTTCTGTTTGATACTGACAGGATAAGCAGTTTGAATTATTTACCTTTCCAACTCTACAAATAATCCATAATAGGAGCACCTTGATAACTAATTATTTACCTTTTCGGCTATAACTAATTATTTGGGCCTAGAACCAAACAATAAATTTCCCCTTTAGTTCGGGGTGAGCAAAAAGTCTGGAACCGCGAATTTCACCCGTATCCGTCCGCAAAATTGCTGTGAAACCCAATCCGCAAGATCTATGGGCCAGATACGGATGGGATTCTGAAATTCGCATTTTTAGCGATTTGGTTGCGGTTGGACTTTGAAATCCGCGGATTCACCCGTACCGCAGGGTTTAGAGTTTTTATAAAGGCAAAATTTGTTTATGCTTCTAGTTGTTCAATTCTCCATTGTGATTTCTGTTGTTGATTAAAATTTTCTTCTTTGTTCTTCGCTTGGGGTGTTGCCAGACTTGCCCTTTATTACTTCGAGTTTTCACTAAGGTATGTAATTAATCCCCCTTTGCATTCATTCTTATGTGTAATGTTGAATAATTAGGTTAATTCGATGAAAAGGGCTTTCTTTTTGTTCGATTTGATGAACAGAAGTTTCATCATTCTTGAGGTTTTCGCTAGGTTAGGTTAATTAATTAAGCTTGTTGTATGAATCTGGTTAGCTCATATATAATTTGGCTTGAATAGGTTTATTTCGGTGAGCCCAAATCTCGCTCATGGGTTTTAAAGAAACATTGTTTCAGAACAGATACAGGATAAATCTCATTATGTATACAAGTGAAATGTTATCGGGGTTTGGTTCAAATGATAATCGTGTTATTAGTACTTCAAAGTGAAGCAAAACTTAGTTATTTTTTTTAATTTTATTTTTGACTAAATCCGCGATTAATCCGTATCCGGCTTGTATCATCTGTTGATCCGTGGATGATTGGGCTGGACACAGTTAGATTTTCCAAATTCGCAACTTTGAAAAATTGGACGCGGCTGATCCCTAATCCGCATCCATCCGTTCATTCCACACCCATGCCTTTAGTATAGCTTTTAGTTTGTTTCTTTATTTTCTTTTGTTGGGATTTTCTGTCCATATTTTTGCCTGGCATTTTTAGGGGCGACCCCAAAAGAATTAGGGGCGACTTTTTTATTCCCAACCCATATACACCGTTAAGGGATGTCCAAAAACGCGGAGAATACGTTAATTCCCTTACATAATCGAAAGTTATTTTGTGCCCGATTAGTATAAAGAAATCGGAAGCTTAGTAACGATATTATACTACCGATTAATATCGATTTTGTGCCAAACTCGTATCTGACTTCTATAACAATCTGTAGGAACAAAAACCTCACGAGACTACCAACTGTTAAAGTATAGAAATAAGAAATCTTTAGAATTTTGCAATGGTGAAATTTGGGGATCCTATATAACCGGACGAATAAAAAAATGTCCAAGCTAACGATTAAGGGCTTCCCATAATTGGGATGGTAAAAGTAACAATTCCTATCGATTATGGTAGATTTCAAATTTCCTGCAATGAAGGTTTACAGAAAAAACTCATTTTGGGGCAACCTATAATCGAGAGGTTTTATAATCTATTTATCTTCCGATTATGGCTACATCCAAAAGACGAACCAAATGGTTATGGTCGGCTCCTTCGAAACTATGGAATTTGGCAAAGGTTCGATTTGGGGCTTCCCTTAATCGGTAGGTTATAAGTAACCATCTCTACCGATTTGGGGCTACTCAACAATCGGTAGCTAATGAGGTGGTATTACCTCCTGATTAATAACCGTTTGACAGATAAAACCAATGTCAACCTAAATTCATTTCATTTCATTTCTTTTCAACTTCAACTCCTCTTCTCCTCTTCCCTTCCGATTTCAGAGAGGAAAACTTCCCCCTCGTTGAACTCTGCTTCAATACATCGTTATCACTAATCGTCGAATCGAATCATCATCGATTATTCTCTATAAAGATGAAAGAAAAGGAATGTAAGAAAGCTAAAACCAAAAATGTTTGTCTCGGTGAGGATCCAAACATTGGATTGCATACCCGTAATAAAGAGGTTTTAACTCACGAACCCGAAGAACATGAATAAGATGAAGTCCCTGAAGTAGGTGATACTGATAGCCAAACTCCCAGGAAACTTCAAATGGCCCCGATTAGGTAAGATTCTACCATTAATTTGGTTTATATTGCTTCAATTCGACGAATCCATGTTTTTTTTTAGGGTTTTCGGTTATTACCCAGATTCGGTAGGTTAGTTATTGTTTTAAACTTCCGATTGTGGTCGAATTATTTATTTCACAAGAACATTTATCATATTTGGGTGGTAAATATTTAGGTTGCCTACCGATTGTAGAACGTTTTTCATTACTGAGGCCTAAATCGATCATAATCGGAAGTTAATTGTGTTTTTTCCTTCCGAATATACTAGGGAAGAACAAGTATTAGAGCCGCAATAATCGGGTGATATGTTTTGTAATTTTCTTCTGATTTTTTAGGCTCAACCACTTTAGTAATTTCTGGACACAAACTGATGCATATTCGGTAGAAATTATTTTTGTGAGGCTTTCGATTGTGATGCATTCGGAAGGGTATACTTTTTCTGACTTTCAATTATTTGTATTCGGAAGATTATGTTGAAATTTAGCATCCGATTATTGTGTGTAGATAAACATATTCTAACACTAAAAATTTTCTTTTGTTTCCAATCATCCGTATTCGGTAGCTTTTGGTGAACTGAAACTTTCGATTGTTCATAATCGGAGGCTAATGGTTAACTCAACCAATCGAATATGTATATTCGGGAACGTTGGTTTTAGATTAACTTCCGATTATATAGTTTACTAACCTGTTGTACTTTCTTTTGTTGTTTAGGGATAGGCGAGGTAAAAAAGTCGAAGATGCAATTGTCTCAGCTAGTGCAAGGAAGGAAAGGCGTCAGAACCTGACAGCTAGTGCAAGGATAGCTAGGACTTCTAAAGCCGCTTCAAGTTCTCAAGATGAAACTCAACAAGCAAGTCAAGAAGGTGTTCAACCAAGTGCCCCTCAATCAGAACCGGTTCAAGAAGGTGTTCAATCAAGTGCCTCTCAATCACAACCAGTTCAAGAAGGTGTTCAACCAAGTGCTCCACAATCACAAGCAGAAATTCAACTAGAAGCACCCGGAGATAGAGTACCAGAAGTAGGACAACCTAGTGGTGCGCAAGAAGAAGGAGAAGCCGAAAATAAAAATCCTCCTCGAAAGAAAGCGCAACACCTTGTCCCACAAAGACTGAAGGTGCAGGATATTCCAGAAGGTGTAATCCTTGGGATGCCGGAGGATGAAGGACAATTTTTATTTGGATACAAAGACTCCTGGGCCAAAAAAATATATGAAACCAAGGTAATAATCGTATCCATTTTATTTACCTATTATCTTTTTCTTCGTAATAGTTTTAAGGGTTATAGTTTTAGGTTATTCTATTTTTTTTTAACTTGTCCAATAATATCATTCCGATGCGGTTCGTCTACTCAAACCCACCGCCGCACCAACTAAAATGCTGGATTGGCCTTTGAAGAATGAATGTGAAAGGTTCAAGACAATTATTGCTAATTCGGGGTTGGCTGATGCTGCCGAGAACTCCATGTTGGAACATGACCGGGTGGCTATATCGGCGTTTGTGGATAGCCTTTATCCTGAGACCGACACTTTCCATTTGCCGTTTGGGGAGATGACGATTACCCCAGATGATGTTGTGCAGATTGTTGGACTCCCTGTCCATGGCAAATGTGTTAGGGCTGAGTTCACAAAGCAGTTGGAATGGCCAAACTTTATTCTCTAACTAAGAATTGTTTGGGTTGGGATGAAGAAACATCAACAACTGAGTTCAAAAGATGCAAGAAGTATAGAACTAGACAGTTCAACATGGGTACTCTAATGGATATGTTCAAGGGCACCAAGGAAAAAGAAGAGAAAGGAACTTTAACCGATGAGCAAGTCAACCACGCGGCCACCGCATATCTCCTATGTGTATTGGGATGTGTCATTTTCCCCAATAGCAGTGGCAATCGGGTCGACGCCAACCTTTTACAACTTCTGGATCCTCTCAATAAAGTGCATGAGTACTCTTGGGGCACGACATGCCATGCGTGGTTGATGGAAGAGTTGAGAAAGGCGTCGAGGCTTGGAATTAGCCAAGTGGTCGGGAACATGAGTCTACTACAGGTATTGTTTATTAACTCTACATACTTGGTTATTTTTTAATTTTTCTACCATTGAAGAATCAATTTCCTAATACTTGCAAAAATGACAATATAGACATGGATCTACGACCACTTCTCTATCTTGGGATTGGCCATTGAAAACCCGGCGTGGGCGAAAGGTGACCCTAGAGGAACAAAGTACGTCTTCGATGACAACCATTCTAGGACAAAAGAGCAGCAACTGATTCGTTTGAGGGAGATTTTGGATGAACTGAAATCCCAAGACATATGCTTTGATCCATACAAGGAACTTAAAACCACCTAAATACTCTTACAATCACTTAAAAGTATTAAAAAATATTATAACTTCCAGTGACCATAGAAATTGTCCCTCTTGATTTTGTAGCATCCTTCACGTTCAAATCGTTTCCCGTAGAGGTTTACATACCGGCGATCCGCAAGATTTTTCTGAAATTACGAATGAGTAACAACTTAGTACTAACTTATGTTAATGTGAGTTGGAGTTACAGAGATACTTACTCGTTTTTCATACGTCCACCAAGGAAAAGCGTCCCTAACAAATCGTTCCTCATCTTCAAGTTTGTCAATCTCCTTATCGAGCGCATTTAACCTCATCTTAATGTAATTGGATGATCTTCGAATTCGATTACCATCTAACGCCTCAAATACCAAATACGGTTCCATAGCTGCTCTTGGGATTCCGATTTGTGGAGCTTGTGAACACGATCATGAGCAGTTACCACAACGTATGCTCTATAAATAACACAATCTTCTTCTTCGGCAAAAGCAATATCCATGTTTTTGTTTTCAAAATTAGAACTGAAGAGAGGAAAGAGTTTGGTGCAATTGGGTTGATAGATATGAGTTTCTTTATATAGGTTTAGGGTCCAACGGCTCTTTTTGTTTTTCCCAAAAACTGCAACGACTATTTCATAAATTTGATTTAAACTGCAACAGCTAATTTGACGAAGGTTGAATCTGGGAAACCAATAATCGGTAGGTATGTAAGCTAGAATATCTACCGATTATGGAAGCTTTCAAAATTTGAATCTGGGGCAACCTATAATCGGAGGTTTTGTAAACCTATTGGACTTCCGATTATGGCTACATCCACAACACAAACCAAATGGTTATGGTTGTCAAGGTGAATTTGGGGCCACTTATAATCGGTAGGGTTATAAGTTTGATAATCTACCGATTATGGCAGATTTCAAAATTTTGAGAAAAAAGGATTTAAGCAAAAACTAATTTTGGGGCAACCTATAATCGAGAGGTTTTGTAACCTATTTGATCTCCGATTATGGCTACATCCAAAACATAAACCATATGGTTATGATTGGCTCTGTACCCTCATAACATATGCAATTTGGCAAAGGTTGAATCTGGGGCCACCTATAATCGGTAGTTTACAAGTTAGATTAGCTACCGATTATGGCAGATTTCAAAGTTTACCAAATAAATGATTTAAGCAAAATCTCATTTTGGGGCAACCCATAATCGAGAGGTATGTAACCAATTTGACCTCCGATTATGGGTACATCCAAAACACAAACCACATGGTTATGATTGACTTTGTACCCTCATAACCTATGCAATTTGGCAAAGGTTGAATCTGGGGCCACTTATAATCGGTAGTATACAAGTTAGATTAGCTACCGATTATGGCAGATTCAAATAAAGGATTTAAGCAAAATCTCATTTTGGGACAACCCATAATCGAGAGGTTATGTAACCAATTTGACCTCCGATTATGGCTACATCCAAAACACAAACCACATGGTTATGGTAGGGCTATGTACCCTCAAAACTCATGGAATTTGGCCAAGTTTGAATCTGGGGCTACTTATAATCGGTAAGTTTTTAAGTTACTTTAGCTACCGATTACAGAATGACATATTAGCCGAAATATGCACACAATAATCGGAGACTAATTAGTATATATTTACTACCGATTATAGGTTAACTACCGATTGTTGTGTTTACTACCGATTATATAAGGGCATATCGGCCATTTCGAAAAATCGAAAATAAAGATAGTTTAGATTTACGCTTGGATGACCTTTTTTTATCTTTTTGTGTCCCCTAATTCTTTTGGGATGGCCCCTAAAGATGCAGGTATTTTTGGTGACCGTTTAGACATTTTTTTGTCGTATACTTTTTCTATCTAAAATTCGTAAGTAAACTTCGGTATTTTAAAAAAGATTAGAAAAATAAATAAAAAGGCATCAGTTGATATATGTCGCTACGGGAGAGCGAGAGTAAGCTGTGCGTATATAATAGTGGGGACCGATAATAGGGTGAGAGAGACAGACACAGAGGTAGCTGGAGAGAGACATCCACTTCCACTCACTCGGTCAATTTCCCCTCTTCAGACTCCCCACCATCACCACCACTATCAAGTCACCATACATATATATATATATATATATATATATACATCACTCCTCAAGGCCCCTGCAAAATTTCCCTACCACTCCACCCACCCGCATTATATGGATTTTATATTAACTATTTAGTAAGAAAATGGAAACAGAAACAGTTGGTAGTGGTACTGAAAGCGCTACGAAAAATGTGGTAGCCAACGCGCTGCGATAGCTGATGCAATATCATATCATCTCAACTTACAATAAAAAGGGTTGCAGTAGCGGAGCTCCATTCATAATGCCATACTCCTCTTATTGTTGTCGAGAGTTTTTCATACTACTTGGAAAACTGGCAAAAAAAAACTCTAATGCCTTGCTTCTCCAAACCCCATCCACAGAAGATAGAGGGCACACCCTAGACTAGTACTGAATGCCCTCTTCGGAAAGTACAAAGGCACAATGGACGCCACGCCCAAATGATCCTTGATTCAGAGCATCCAGTGCCTGGCTTGCTAGCTGAGCAAGTGAAGTATACGGTGCATAGCTAGCAGGGTTGGGCAACAAAACACTCAACCTACTGTACATTCCAGAAATGGCAAACTGGAAGAGCAACAAGGGTGCATGATGGAACCACAAATCTTTCTGGTTAAGTGCAAGGCCAATTAGGCTGACATGCTTTTTTATAAAAAAAGAAAAATGAAAGGATGACTTATCTGGTGGATAAAAGAAAGTTTAATAGCAATGGCTTACCCAAGCATCAACATAACAAAAACCAACTCTAAAAACATACCTCCTGCACAAAGGAAATTGCAGCCAGATTCCACCATAAAACCAAAAATCCTAAACATTGACAATTGGCCTACAAAACCATCTACTCCATTTCATATTTCACTTCCCTTCATACCCATTTATGCCTTTCTCTAACAATATTAGTTGTCATTAATAAAGCCATGCATGCGTGCCTGCAATGATGGCCATCTGATATTTGACCATGGAGATGATAAAGAAAAACTCATAATCAACAGATGAAACTGTAAATAATTAAAGATGTTTAATTTGCAAACTCATCAGAATCGCATGCATCTGAAAAAGTAAGCACCCAGAGAAAGAGAGATGCAAGTTTGAGTGACTTGAGTAAAATTACTGATCATCAACGTCTGCAGATTCCCTACCCACATGCAAAAGCAAGATAATGAACCATCTTATCACAACTTTTTCTCATAAACAAGACATAAAATTCGTAAAATTGAACTGTGTTTTCTTCACCCACCCCCCCCCTCTCTCTCTCTCCTCTCTCTCTCTCTCTCTCTCTCTCTCTCTCTCTCTCTCTCTCTCTCTCTCTCTCTCTCTCTCTGTCTCTTCATCTGTTATCTCCCTATCTTTACAGTACATACAGTAAGGCTACCTACTACCCACACACCTACATCTGCGACTCTATGAGTTATAGAAGAAGAAAGCAGCAAAACAACACTAAATTAAGAAAGTAATTAAAAACGTAAAATAAAAAAAAAAACATACTGTTCATTCGCACTATCTCCTTCTGCTTGAACCCCCACAACAAATTAATTAGCTCCTTATCTACAAACAGAATTTGAAAAAACAAACAACAACAAGAAGATCTAAACATATGTTTTCTGTTTCAAACTAACATAACCATATACTAGTAAACATGCCCATTAAAAAAGAACAAAAGAAGCAAAAGGTAGAAAAAAATTAATGATGTATGGGTGGAAAAAGAAGATCACCTAAACAAACAAAAGAAGTCCTGATCTTTCATGTATACAGTCATAAAAATGGTCAGATCATTAACTTAACTTCACGAAGAAGTTATAGCAAAGATGAAGGAGGAGGAGAAGAAGGTTGATCAGTAGTAGTAGGAGTACCAAAACTGCCTCCTAAATCAGACCAGTGATGCTGAATTGCTGTTGATGGTGGTGGGTTCACAGGAGTGGTAGTACCATCAGTAGTACTTACTGTAGCGGTATTGTTGTTGGCGCAATGCGGAAATGTGATGGGTTTATGGAAATGAATTTAGGAAGAGAGGTTGGTTAATTGAAAGGTGAGGCTTATATTAATATGAAAATGAAAATATTACAAGAGGCTTGTGTAGCAACTTTGGCTTACACTAGTTGTTTACAAAGAGGCACTTTGGCTCTTACTCTAAACTCTAGCTCTCACTCTTACTACTTACTCACTCACTTGAGTTGTGGATTACCACAAAGGCCAACATTTGCTTCTATTTATACTACTTCATGACCAACTACTAAGAATACTCTAGACTTGGAAATCTCTAGAGCTAATTGACCTAGATCATTCTAGAGAAAGAATTCTCTAGATACACATGATGGAAAATGTCTTAGAAGACTCTAGAATGGGCTTGCACTCTTTTTATCTTAGAAGAGTCTAGATATCTCTAGACTGGGCCTATGCATTGAGATAAGCCCATGGGAGTTATAGTTAGCTATCTAGATAATTCTAGATTTACCCATCACAATTATCAAATGTTTTTAACACCCCCTCTTAATTGTGATGTTGAGCTTATCTCTAAAATGATTGAATTTATCCACCGTGACTGCTTTTGTGAAAATGTCCGCATTTTGTTCTTGCGTCGGACAGAATTGGAGCTCGATTTCCTTGTTCTCTACTAACTCTCTGATGAAGTGATGTCGTAGCTCTATATGCTTCGTTCGTCCGTGGAACACTGGATTTTTTGTCATTGCAATTGTAGACATATTGTCACAGTAGATAGTTGTTGGTTCTTTTTGCTTTTGTTGTAGGTCGGTCATTATTCTTCTTAACCATACCGCTTCACATGCTGCACTTGTTGATGCTATGTACTCTGCTTCGGCTGACGATAGTGCCACCGTACTTTGTTTTTTGGAACTCCAAGAGATAACTTTTGTTCCCATACAGAAAACATAGCCTGATGTGCTCTTTCGGTCTTCAATAGAACCTGCCCAATCGCTATCTGTGAAGCCAATTAAATCATTATCTTTTTCTCTTGTATACTTGATGCCAAAATTCTTTGTTCCCTTGATATATCGAAGAATTCTTTTTGCGGCGGCGTAGTGTAACTTGCTTGGCTCGCTCATAAATCGAGAAACAATGCTGGTTGCATTGACGATGTCTGGCCTTGTATTTGTTAAGTAGATCAGTGAGCCGACTAGACTTCTGAATAAGGTTGGATCTACTTTTGGCGCTCCATCATTTTTTATCAACTTCTCATTAGTACCCATTGGAGTTGAAATTGGTTTGCAATCCATCATGTTGAACCTTTTCAGTAAGTCTTCCGCATATTTTTCTTGAGAAATGAATATTTCTTCTGGAGATTGTTTTACTTGAATCCCAAGAAAATATCGCATAAGTCCTAAGTCTGTCATCTCATATTCTTTCATCATCTCCTTCTTAAATTTTTCTGTCATCTCTTGTTTTGTACTGGCATAAATTAAATCATCAACATAGAGACAGACAATTAGGAAGTCCGTACCTTGTTTTCTGATGTAGAGTGATGGCTCACTTGGACTTTTCTCAAATCCATTATCTCGGAAATACTTGTCGATTTTGCTGTTCCATGCACGCGGTGCTTGCTTAAGACCGTATAGTGCTTTGCGGAGACGATATACCATTTTTTTTTTCCTTTTCGGATATATCCTTGAGGTTGTTCAACGTACACCTCTTCTTCAGTTCTCCGTTTAGGAACGCCGACTTTACGTCCAATTGGTAGACTTTCATTTTGAGTTGAGCTGCCAAAGCTAACACCATCCGATTGTTTCCATGCGAGCGACTGGGGCGAATGTCTCGTTGTAGTCAATTCCTGGTTGCTGGGAATATCCTTTTGCAACTAGCCTTGCTTTGTGCTTTTGAATTGACCCATCTTCATTATATTTTGTCTTGTAGACCCATTTCAGACCAATTATTTCTTTATCAACTGGCTGATTGACAGCTCCCATGTCTTATTTTTCTCATTACTCGCATTTCTTCGTCCATGGCGTTTCTCCATTTTTCTTCTTTGCCGCTTCCTCATATTTTTGAGGTTCTAGTGCTATAAAAGCACAATTAGATACATATAATATCTCTTAGGGAACGCACCTTTCTAGGTGGGGCACTTGAGTCAGATGAGCTTGGACTTTGTTGTGTTGGACTAGGAGATCTCGGGCTTGCTGGTGGAGTGTTTTCTTCTTGGTGTGACAGATCTGGCTCTTCTTCGATGAGTAGTGGAGACTCGTGGTTATCTGGTTCATCATTCCAATCCCAAGCTTTGAATTCATCAAAGATAACATCTCTTGATATTACCAGTTCCTTTGTATCTGGATTTAGAAGTCTATAGGCTTTAGACTCCTCGCTATATCCGATGAATATAAGCTTTTCTCCTTTTTCATCGAACTTTTCTCTATGTTGGGATGGAATATGTGAGTATGCTACGCAACCAAAAATTCTGAAAGAAGTTACCTCGGCTTTTTCTTATGCCACCCTCGTATGGAGTTTTTTGTGAACCGCTTTTGTTGGCGAGCGATTAAGGATGTACACTGCTGTGTTGACTGCTTCCGCCCAGTAGGTGTTGGGTAGCTTCCTTGCTTTTAGCATACTGCGAGCCATTTCCACGATCGTACGATTTTTCCTTTCCGCGACGCCGTTTTGTTGTGGAGTGTATCGGACGGTGAGCTCCTTTTTAATTCCATTTTCTTTGCAGTAGTTGATAAACTCTTTTGAAGTAAATTCTCCACCACGGTCTGTACGGAAAACTTTCAATTGATGGCCACTTTGCTTCTCTGCCAGCGCCTTGAATTCTAGGAATTTAGTGAATGCCTCGGACTTTTGCTCAAGAATGTACACCCACATCATCCTGGTATAATCGTCCACGAATAAGAGAAAATATCTTCTGTTGTTGAGTGAAGTTGTTCTTGTCGGACCGCATATATCAGCGTGCACAAATTCGAGGGGCCTTCTTGCTCTCCACGATGTCTTGGTAAATGGAAGTCTGTGAAACTTCCCAAGAATACAACCTTCACATACTTTATCTCCACCGTCGATATTGGGAAGACCAATTACCATGCCTTTTGATTTCAGAACCTTTAAGGATCTGTAGTTGAGATGCCCGTATCTCAAATGCCATAGCTTTCCTTCGTCAATATGGTTGGTACTCATTGCACAATTTTCAATTGATGGCATAGATAAGGGAAAGACAAAATTTCCTGACATTTTTACTTTTGCCACCAATTGCTTGTTAATTTTATCATAAATTGTGCATTCTCCGTCTTCGAAATGTAGTGAGTACCCTTTCTTATAAGTTGTCCAACACTTAATAAATTTTGAGCTAGGCCAGGAACATAAAGAACATCAGATATGTATCGAGTTTTACCTGACCTTGTACGTACGGATATGACTCCTCTTCCTTCAACATTCTGGAACTTTCCATCTCCGAGCTTGACCGGTGGAATCTCTTGCTCCTCCAATTTTACGAAATATTCTTTGTTTCCTGTCATATGGCTGCTGCATCCGCTGTCGACATACCATATACCTTGCGCTTCTTGTTGCGAGGTGAGGCAGGAATAAATACTTGATTTGAGAATCATTTTTCTCGGAATAGTTGCTTCATTTTAAGCCAACAATCTTTTCCATGTGATTTAATTATCACATTGGTGCACTTGTACTTGCAATTTCAGTTGCATGGCCAAACTTTTTGCAAACACTGCATCGGAGATTTGAGGAGTATTTTTTCCGTACCTTTGGTTGTTGTTTCTATAACCTCCTTTTCCTTTCCACGTCCGCGGTAGAAATTTCTGGGTCCTTGAGTTGACGTCGACCCTTTCTCGTACTGCGAGTTGGATGACGATCCCCCTCTGGAGCTTTCTTTTCTGGCTTCTGTATTTTTCTTCTCACTGAAATTTATTTTTGATTGAAATGCCTGCTCCAATGGTTGCTCCGCGAACCTATTTATCCTTTTCTCGTGCGCCTCGAGTGAACCCATTAATTCGTGTACCGAGAGAGTCGATAAATTTTTGGACTCTTCAATGGCAGCGACGATGTGATCGAATTTGAACGGTAAGCTCCTTAAATCTTTTCTACACTCTTTTATTTTCTATGGTATCTCCATAACTACTATTTGATTTACTATACCAGTAACTCTTGAAAAGAAATTCTGGATAGTTTCATTTTCTTTCATAAGTAGATTATCAAAATCTCGCCATAAGTTTTGTAGTTTAATGGAGATTACCTTTTCTGATCCTTGGAATGCTACTTTGAGAATATTCCAGGCCTCCTTCGAAGTTTTCGCCACCGAAATTCGAGGAAAAATAGTTTTGCTTACCCCTTGTTGTAGAAATAGTAGTGCTTTAGCATCCTTCTTCTTGTTTTCCTTGTACTCCTTTTTCTCTGCATCCGTCCATGACGATAGAGCTTCTGCCGACTCGGGTACCTTATAACCATCTTCTACAAAATCCCATAAGTCTTGTGAAATGAATAATGTTTTCATTTGTAAACTCCAATAATCATAACTCTCACCATCAAAAATTGGAATTAGACTTTGGGCATAATTGAAACCTTGAATACTTTGGTTAATTGCCATGGGTAGAGTTTTAGGATTACTGGGTTAGGTTTGCTCTGATACCAAATTTGTTGGCGCAATGCGGAAATGTGATGGGTTTATGGAAATGAATTTAGGAAGAGAGGTTGGTTAATTGAAAGGTGAGGCTTATATTAATATGAAAATGAAAATATTACAAGAGACTTGTGTAGCAACTTTGGCTTACACTAGTTGTTTACAAAGAGGCACTTTGGCTCTTACTCTAAACTCTAGCTCTCACTCTTACTACTTACTCACTCACTTGAGTTGTGGATTACCACAAAGGCCAACATTTGCTTCTATTTATACTACTTCATGACCAACTACTAAGAATACTCTAGACTTGGAAATCTCTAGAGCTAATTGACCTAGATCATTCTAGAGAAAGAATTCTCTAGATACACATGATGGAAAATGTCTTAGAAGACTCTAGAATGGGCTTGCACTCTTTTTATCTTAGAAGAGTCTAGATATCTCTAGACTGGGCCTATGCATTGAGATAAGCCCATGGGAGTTATAGTTAGCTATCTAGATAATTCTAGATTTACCCATCACAATTATCAAATGTTTTTAACAATTGTCATTGTTTGTGTTGGTGGTAGTGGTGGTGGTGGTGGTTTGGCTGTCCCAATAATTAACTCCTTCTGAGGTACCGATTGGATTACTGTTGTTGAAGTTGGGAAGAAACCATTCTTGATGATGATGCTGAGTAGAAGGAGGTCTAATTAGATTTCCTGCTTCCAAAGGTAAAATTGGTTTTTCTTCTTTAGTAATTCCACCCATGTTGAGGTATTGCGAATGAGGCTGAAGTTGCTGTTGCTTTTGTTGATGCTGGAAAGAAGGAAGACTAAAACCTTGTAACAAAGCCGAATTAGAAACCCCAATATTGTTGTGATCATTATTTGCACTGATGGGTAGTATCTGCTGGTTAAAAGATTGGTAAGGTGCCAATGATGATAAAAACATCCCTGATGCTCCCATACTACCCCCGCCCACACCTGGGTAATAATAAATAGGACTCGGGTTTGCAGCAGAAGAAGGCATTAATAAAGTCTTGGATGTTGAACTTTGTGATACATTCTGTTGCTGATGATGATCTTGAGTAGACGTAGCAGAAGAAGACGAAGTTGTTGGTTTTTTGTTTTGTGTTGATCTTTTTCCTTTTCTACAACCACCACCAACTGGAACATTTCTTAGGGTTCCACCTTGAGTCCAATACCTTCTACATCCTTTACAAAAATATCTAGGTTGAGATAAACTGTAATTGTTGTAATAGCAAAACTTTGTATTAAGTGATTCACAACGAGGACATTTTTGTGGTTGTTGTGGTTGTGGGTTTTCTTGTAGAAGTATTTGTTGTTGAGACTGTTGCTTCATCACTCCACCTGATCTTATATCTTGCTGCTGCTGCTGCTGCTGCTGCAGACCTTTCATGTCTTCCATGATGAATACTTATCTCTCTCCACGCTCTCAAGACTTCAGCACTTACTTTCTCTACTTGTAATTTTTCTGAGTTTGTATCGTGCATGTAGTTTACGCGGATACGGGATTTTGGGTGCCGTTTCAAAGAGAGTGAGGATTAGAAATCAACGTGTCTGTTTCTGTGTATTGAAGGAGAGAATAAGAGAATCTTACTCAGAAATGATAATCCACGGTGTTGAGATGAACCTGCAGTAAAAATATCAGAATCATTTCAGAAGGGAATAAAAACAAAAAAATCCTTAAGGATTAAAGTAAGATCAAAATTTTCAGAACTTTAGGCATCTAAAAAAAATTAAATTACTCAACAAAATCTCTCTAAAGATTTTCTTCACCACTTCCTTTATAATCTTTCGTAACATTCATAATAAATTTAACACACCAAAGAGAGAAAAAAGAACTGACCTTTTCTTCTTTGTTTCTATAAGTAAGTACTGTATATGATTCTGCGAAGGAAAGGAAGAAAAAGAAACAATCCAAAATATATATCTTCAGAAACAGATGTTCAGTAGTACTAGTTGCAGAGGAACCATTTTTGATGTTGGGTTTATATCGATTTCTTCTTTTGTTTCTTCCTCCAAAATCACAAAATTAGAAAGTGGGTTTCTGAAGTTTATATTTGAAGGATCATGAAAATCTAACCCCAAGAGAAAAATGAATTAGCTAGAGAGACAGAGAGGTGATATAGCAGTGTGTGAGGATGGACCACTAGACTCGACCCAGAGGCGGCGGAGACGCGGGCATCGAGCTTGTCATGGCGGTCATGAAATGGATGTTTATGTCAGAGCTAGAGACCTGTAGTACTATACCATAGTAAACCCTCCCTCTTCCCCAACAACTATTCTCTTCTGCGCTTGCTACTCCACTTTCTGATTATCGTCCATTAAAATATACCATAAAAACAATAGTATTCTCCTCTTCGTGATCAAACTGACTAGAAAAATAAATATAAACGCAGATGGATCTTTTTAGGTAATTCTCTTTGTCAACTGTTCTCCTGTCTGTGGGTCCAAACTTCTAAGGGATACCTTAAGATGAGTAAACAACGGTTGTGATTTCGGATGAGTGTAGTACAGGTGTATGAGCAGTAGAGGGGAGTAAGGTATAATTTTGGTTGTATCACCAAACGATACGGCACGTGCCTTTGGCCACGTAATGACGTGAACAGAGAGATTAGGGAGGGTTGACGTCCGTGTCCGTTATCCGGCTGAAGCTACCCTCACGGTCTCCATGCCCGAGAGCACAAACACTATCGGCAATAGAAATAACAAAGTTTAGTCTTTTTTTCCTCTTATAGAAGCAATGGATGCTGATTCAAGGGGATTCCTTTCTAAAGAAAGAGGTAATAATGGTGGTTGCTAACTAGTACCAGGTCGACAGATGTTACTGCCGTATAGTGATAAAATAGTTAGATGATGATATCAACGATCTAAGTTTGAAACTCGTCAGTGTCAGGATGGTGATTCTTTTTTATCGTAGCTACTTGGGCTTGTAGGTAACAAACCTCTTAAGGTTTAAAATTTAATATAATCTTTGGGTTTTAACCCAATTCTAAGAAAAACGAGCACCAGATTGTTTAGGGCGTACCAATCCCGATATACCAATCCTTTGCCGTTGGATGGTTGTCCAATAAAATTTGGTACATTTCCAACCAAAATAATGTCCTTATTAAGGATATTGTAAACTTCCTCATTACATTCAACCATTTTCCTTTTGATAGGACATAACAGTGGTCCCTAGATCTACACCTAGGTGTATTAGTGTAAGATTTATGCGATTACTAGGGTTCGATCTCCAACTTCCCCTATAGGAAGAAGCTCAAGAATTAACAGATCACTTGAGGTAAGACCCATTGACATACAGTTATTTTTACATTTTTTATAATTTCGACACCATTATTTTATAAGACTCGGATGATTATAAATATGAATCTAACTTTCTGGTAATATGTTATTTTTACAGTGTCTGATATTCATACTAACAATAAAATGAGCATAATCGGAGGTGAGTAAAGCTATTATTAACTTCTTTGAAAATTCATCATTGAAAATTATCAGTAGAACTTAAAAGAGGTAGATGGTGAGGTTTTGTATCTCGAAATACATCAATCTTGATTCGAGTGTAATGCATTATGGAGGTACTTGTTACCAGAAAAACTATCTTTATATTTGTTATTTAGGGTAATTTCAGAAGAGCTTAGAAATTTAATTTTAGGAGTTTTGATAAGTTAAGAAAGTTACTAAAGGTAATAGATATCTTGGGAAATAAGTTCGGAGGGTTTTGATAAGTTTAGAATTTGTTTATGAGGAGTTATCTATAAAAGGAGCACCAAAAACGAACCAGAAGATTATTGTTTTTGTTAATTAAACCTATTTTACTTTCATTAAACTCGTTGAGCTTATTGATTATGATTTTTATTAATGGTTGGTTTATACCAAAATGCTAATATCATATTCATAGTCATTATTCGTATCGAATCAACGAGGTCTAGATAAACGATAAATTTTTTGGAATATCTTTTTGAAGATCAACTAGTTTTTATCAGTTCTTCCGATTTTATCAATTACTTTTTTGATTTCATTCTGCTGCAAATCTTGTTATCATTTTAATACTTCCATATTGCGTCATTAAATCTTTATGAGCAAAACTTGATCCAAATTGTCATTCGTATTCTCCACTTGATGACATCAATGAAATGATCGACATAGTGAAGAAACTGAACAATACTGATAGTTAGCAGCAACAAATCCATATTCCTCGTGAATAAGGTGTTTTTTCTAGCGCATTCTCCTAAATATGAAGTTGCTAATACATGAAGAAAAAAAAAACGCCAAGGTAGGAAGTGTTGGACATGAATTTGTTGAGCAAAAATCTATTAGAGCTACTAACCATGTTATAAAGGAAATTACAACAAAAGTTATTAGTAAAATCTCGAATACTGCCAATAGTCGTGGTAGTAATGTTGTTAATGTTGCAAGTTCTTTTTTTTTTTTAAAAAAAAAAAAGCTCGCTTGTAAGATTTTTCTGGGGATAAAAATGATTTAAATAAATAAAGATCAAGAAACAAAGAATGGATCTCCTATAGGAAGTTAAGATGCTACTTCTGATACTAATATGACTATCTAGCATTTTTCATCGTTGTCGGTATGGGAAAAAAGCGATAATTGTAGACACTCAGACACCATGTTCTCCTCCTTCATGTAGTTTTCAGTCGTTTTTGCTTGGTTCAAGAAACAAATATGCTAAGACGAAACATGAAATCTACTTGAAATAACCTATTGAACCTAATCATCTTGAACCTACATTTATTTCTTCATTAATTTTTGGTTTTATGTCGTCAATATAGATTTTTATATCAAATGGACATGAAAGTTACAAAACTTTATACATAAGTACATGAATTGAGGATATTCGAGGGTGATATATGTGATTTAATATTTCAAACCAAATTTCCTTCAATAAAATGTCAAGTAAAGAGTTTTTAGATTTGTGGAAACACGTTTATGTGTGCATGACAGACAAAGTGACCAAAAATCCCTCTTGCTGGAGAGAAAATTCATCTCGTAGGTGGAGGTTTTAGGAAATAAAAAGGTGACGTGAATGAACAAAAGTAAGAAAGGAGGACACTGACTTAGTGAATCACAAGTCTCCCGAGTTCCCAAAGGAAATCCCGCTTGGAACTTGAAAATAATCCTTTACTGAATGATAATTTGTCTTCACATTTTTTACTTATTTAAACTTGTATGCCTGAGTTTCAAAATAGAGTAAAGTCTCTTTATTCCCTATGAGTACTAACTTCCCTTGCTTCTAATAAAGGTGTACAAAACTTTAATACCTAGTGAAAATATTTTTAGCTCTTAGCAGTCCTCTATTTATATCTAGAATATTAGAGCTAAATTTTTCTTGTTCTCCAAGTTATATTACAATCTTTCATATTCCCAGAATTATAGTAAACAAACTTGCCAACAATAAAATTCTTTGAGAATTACTTCCTTAATTAGCAAACAAAACCTTAAGTTATTCCCCTTAATGCACTTACTATGATAGCTTAACTGTTCCTAAGATTAGTTTAGGTCAAGGTAAAAAACGTATAGCAAAAGTTACTCAAAAGTTACTCAAATATAGAAAGGATTTATGGAAACGTACTTAAAGATATGTGCACCGCTAAAGTGCAAGTTTTTTGGTAGGTTCAAAATCGGAAAAAGAAAAAAACAAAAAAGGATTTCGAACCTAGATAGACTTAGGGAATGGGTTTCTTTTATATGTTATACCTAGTTAACTTGTTGGATACCAAGAAAATTTTGAAACCCATCCAATTATAATTTTGAACCCTATTCATTAGGATTAATATTTTACACTTCATTTACAATGTGACTTTGCATACTAGAATTGGACCATCAATTGTTTTACACAACAAGTGTTATACTTCTAAGCCTCTGATATATCATATGATTGGTTGAGATCTGCCTTATGTAAGTCTAACCAATTTTCTTAAAAATGTGTACAATTAAGATCAAATACCTTTTTAGATTATTGCATTGATCAATTGGGTTCTTCCAGAGTTCTACATCTTAAGTGTTAGAGCATAGCTCGGTTGAACCCACCAAGCATTGGTATGTCAAGTTTGGTTGTCATATTTTAGTGAATCAAAAATCATGTTAAGATTCGCTTGATTATGTACTAGAGTCAACTTCGTATAGGTTAGCTTGAAAGTATTAGGATATGAGACTTTACAAGTATTGCGAAGACTTGAAGATGTGAAGAAGGAAGGAGCTACAACGACAACAATTATCCTTCCGCTTGAGGTTAGTGATGAGTGCCAAATATTGTATATATTTATCCCTTTTTGTTGGCATTTTAACTCATCTTTTGTGCATTAATTCTACATTTTATCCCATATTCTGTATTTTCATTGTTTTCAAGAATAAATATTTTTCTTACTTAATTTTATATTTTTAGGTAATAAATAAAGTTTGGATGAATTGCGGAGCGGAATAGAGCAGAAAAGTAGTGAAAAGCCGGGAGGAATTACGCAAGGAAGCCGCAAAGAATGGAGCGCACGTCCAAAAAGCTAGGAATGGGCTCAAGAAGGAAGAATTGTTCTTAAAGAAGATATGGGCTTGGCATACCCAAGGCCCTAAACCCTTACCCAAACCCATTTTCTATAACCAAAACCGCCTCCATCTTCAGCCGTCGGATTGGATCCATCTCATCATCCGATGGTCGCTCCTTCATCGCGCATCAAAATCTGAAGCTCCTGAAAAACACCATAGTGCCTAAATTCCAAGCCTTCAGATTAGATCACATTTAGATCCTACGGTCGCTTCTTTTCCTGCGCATCAAACCTCGATACTTCCGCTTAACACTACAACACCTAACTCCATCCGGCACCGTTAGTTTCGTTGTATATCTGCATCCAACGGTCTCTGCCAGCCTCTTCACTTTTAGCCGTTAGATTGATCCATCATCTCCACATCCCACGGCTCATCCTCGCTGTTCATCCAATTTGCTACAACCGCCCAACACCCGAGCACCCGATACCTATACCCATACCAAACATCCCCTTCCCCTTCTTCCATCGACATCTTCTCTTTCTCCCTCACCCTCTGCAACCACCATACCCTGCCGCACCACCATCACCACCACCTTCTCCTCTGTCATCTCCACCAAACGCCGCCAACAACTCTCTCCACCAAACCGTATCTACCCACATCACCCCCCATACCCTACATACATCTCTAGCCACCTATTTTACCCATTTCCCCTCTAATTTTCCCTTGAAACCCTAGGTGGGAAATTAGTAAAATAGGTGAGGCTATAAGACTGAATTGGAGCAGGAGAAGGACTGAGAGAAGGCAAAGAAGGATGGGTCGACGTCAATTTGAAGATTAGGTGAGTAATTTTAGGATTTTCAAAACCCTAATTTACTGTTTTGGGGGTTTTTCTTTTAAAGTGTAATTGGGTATAAATATGACTGTGGGTGTGATGTAAAGGCTTATGCTGGACTAGCCAGTGTCCAGGACTGTGAAGTTCTGTTAATGTTCAATTTCAGTTTCAAATCAATTTTAGTTAATTTTCAATTTCTGTTTTATTTCATGTTTAATTCCATGTTCATTTAATTTATGTTCTTATAATTTCTGTTTGTTTCTAATTTCAATTTAGTTTTGTGTTTAATGTTAGTTCAATGTTATGTTTAGTGTTTAAAGGTTTAGTTCCTCAACTGTTGTTTCAATTCACTGTCAAGAAGTGATGGAATGTTAGGCTAGAAGCTTTGAGGCACTGTATTGATTGAGCAGTGGGGAGAAACTAGTGCTCACTAGTGACTGTGAGCAAACTAGTTCTCTTCCCACTCTAGTTGTATGCCTAGGCTCACCTTCACCATTTCACCTTCACTGTTATGTGCTTCCCATGTTATGTTATTGTGTTTAAATTCATGTTTTGTTCACTGTTAGTGGTAGAAGTTTAGCTTTGAGGCACTGTATTGATTGAGCAGTGGGGAGAAACTAGTGCTCACTAGTGACTGTGAGCAAGCTGGTTCTCTTCCCACTCTAGATGAATGCCTAAAGCCATTGCCTTGGCTTTGCTTGTTTTTCCTTCCTTTTTTTTTACTTCACTATCTCCCCTGCCCCTGGCTTAGGCCTTGGTTTATCTCTTTGTCATTCTTTATGCCATTATCACCTTCACCATCATCATTGTTGTTTGTTGTTTGCTTATGCCATTGTTAATATGCACATGTAGATTATTGTTGTTTCATCATTGTATATATTGCCACATTGTATATATTGATACTATCTCCATTGCCATCCTCACTGCCTTGGTCTTTCCCTTTGCTATATTGCCTTGTTTTGCCCTGTTATGCTTCCCTGAGCAGCCTGCATTACCCTTCTGCTGCTGCTGAAGCCACTGTTGCTGCTGCACTGAGCTTTCCTCAGCTAAGACCACAGTTCAAGTTAAGGCCTAAGGCCCAGTTCACTGTTACCAAGCCCAGTACACATCAAAAGAACCCAAGCCCAAATTCAAAACCAAAGCCTAGTTCACTACCAAGCCCAGTTCACAAGTGAACTGTTAAGCCCAGTCCACAGTTCTCTCCAAAAGCCTAGTGTACTGATAGGCTAAAGCTGAAGCCCAGTTCATTCCCAAAGAACTCAAAGGCCCAAAGCACAATCATAACCCATTGGTTACCAAAATCCATTGGTACCCAAAGCCCAACAATAGCAATTTAGAACCCAAGATAGCTAGAAACTCCAAAACACACCCAGTCTCTGTGGATCGACCCGTACTTGCACGAGCTACAACTGACGACCGTGCACTTGCGGTATTACTGTAGGCCCGTTTTCATTTCGCTTCAATTTTATACGCATCTCCGGGCCCACCAAGTTTTTGGCGCCGCTGCCGGGGACTCGGTTAGCGGCGCTGTTGTTGTTTTTGTTCTACATTTGTTTGTTGTTATAGGTCTTGTTGCTGGCTAGCCTTTTCTAGCTAGCTAGCTAACTGTTGCCTGTTGCTGCTAGACCTTTCTTAACCTTGCTGTTGCATCCTTAGTGCATCCTGTTGCATCTTCACTGCATTTACTGTTTCATTACAACTGCATTCTTGCATTCTTTCATTTACTGTCATCTAGCCTCACAGAATTCTTAACTTGCACCATCTAGCCTTTATGGATGCATCATTAGCTTTAGCTTGCATCTAGTTTTGTCCTGCATATTCAGTTATCAACTCATCTTGCAGCTCATTGATTCTGTCCTGTAACTTTCTTATTTGTCATCTGAAGCTTGTGCCATCTGCATTGCATCTTACATCATCTTGGCATACTTGTCATCTTATATTCTTGCATATCTTCTTGCACTGCATCCATTTGCATAAGCATCACTGTGTAACTGCATTTTAGTCTCACTTGCTTCTGTGCATTTAGTGTAAGCATTTAACTGTTCTTGCATACTGTTTTGCATTACCAAGCATCTTTGCTGTTCTTGCTTACTTAGTTGCATCTTTTAGCTTAGCTTAGTGTAAGCATAATCCCTGTTCTTGCACTTCCTGTTAGGAATTGTCTTACCTCTTTAGTGCATTGTCTTGCTTCTTTCTCTTGCTCTTGTTATTGCTCTTGCTTTTGCCTTGCTGTTGGGTTCAGAACAAAAGCTGCTGCAATTGAACAAGCCCACTTGCTGTTGAACAATTCTGCTGGGCTTGCTGTTTGAACTGCAGTAGTGATCCTGCTGCCAAGCTTCTGTTGCTGGGCTGTGCAATAAAGAAACAAAAGCCCAACTGGGTTGTAAGCTGCAGAAGGAGAGGAAATTGAACCAAGCCCAACTGGGCCTTAAGTATTGAAGCCAAAGCTTAGGATGATCCAAAGCCCAACTGGGCTTTTGCAACCAAACTGAGCAGCTGGGCTGTGCTTCAAAGGTAAGCCTAAACCCATTAAGAGAACCCAACCTGTGGGCTTCCATTTTTAATTTGTGGGCTTGTAATAATTTTTGTTTTTCTTTATTTTTATTTGGGCTTGTAATAATTTTTCTTTTTCTTCTTTTTCTTTCTTTTATGGGCTTGTAATTATTTATTGTTGTTTTTATTTTCTTTTGTGGGGTGTGATAATTTATGCTAGGCTAAGCTCAAAAAAAAAAAAAAAAACCAAAAAAAAAACCAAAAAAAAAAAACCAAAATTTTCTTTTGCTCCCAATTTTAAAACCAAATTTCTACTTTGCTCCCATTTTAAACCAAATTTTCTTTTTCAAATATATCCCATCAAAACCAAAATTTTCCCATAAAAAACCAAATTTTTGAAAACCCATTAAAACCAAATAGTGGGCTTTGTGTCATTTCAAAATGGGCCAACCTCGTGCTCTCCATGAATACATGTATCCGACAATAAAAATTCCATTATCATGTATTGTATTACTCAAACCAATAACCCTTTTAAAATAAATGCAAGCATGATACAAATACTTCCTATATTTCGAGGGTTCGATTCTGAGAACCCCTATACTCATGTAAGAGAGTTTGAACAAATTGTCGGACTATGCAACCTGATCATATGTCCGAAGACTCTCTGAAATTGCGTTTGTTTACATTTTCTTTAAAGGAAAGGGCCAAAACATGGTTTTACGGTTTGAGACCACAATCAATCAACACTTGGGACCAACTCACAGATCTATTTTTCAAAAAATTCTTTCCACATCATAGGACCATCGCTATTCGTCAAAGTATCAATTGTTTTGTCCAATTGGATGAGGAAACTGTTTTTCACTATTTTGAACGTTTTAATGATTTGTTGAGCGAATGTCCGCACCATGGATTTGAGAAGTGGAGACTTGTCGTCATCCTCTATGAGGGACTAGACTTTAAATCTCGAACCATGGTTGAGTCTATGTGTAATGGTGAGTTTATTGATAAATCTGTGGATGATGCATGGAAATTTTTAGCCGAGATTGCAGAGAAAACCCATCAATGGGAATCCGTTAGGGAAACAGGAACAACACCACATGATATGAGTCACCCCATGAATTAGAGTTTTATTCTTGTAATAGCTCCGACCTTAGGATTGAAAATTATCCTAGATTGCAAAATCCCTATCATGATGATGATGATGATGACTATGATGTTATGTTAGAAGAACATGTCTATACTGAAAATGTTATGGAACCTTTGGGTTCAAATACATTAGGCTTCTCTGCCCCGACCTTAATGCATGATATTTCTTCTAGTATTCCATGTGATGTTTCCCCTGATGTGCCGATACACGAGAATAAATCTGTTGATGATGTTGAGGATTCTGATTGTGATCTTGCCAATTTGATTGATGATTGTGAGCATGATGTGACATGTGTAGATGAGTTAGGAGATTTTGATTTATTGATAATGATATGCCTATCTTCTACCTAAGTCACAATATGATGGCTTCCCCCAACCTAGATTTGGTTTGGAACAAAAATGTTAAACCAACTTTTCTGAAATTCCAATCTAGGATTGGAACTGTGTGCCTCCCAAGTCCTCTTGGACTATTTTGCTTCAAAATATAACACTTTTAAAGAGCCACAGTTGGAATGCATTTCTTTGCCCATCCCGAAAACAGTCCATTATGAGTTAGACCTTTTGAATCCTGAACCCCTAAAATTAAAAGATTTTGTGCTTAAAAGTAAACCTGTTAAAATTTTGGTTTAGGGGTGATTCATTCGGTTTTTCACTCTCACTCCCATTTAAGTCCAATTTTAGTGTTTTGAAACTTTCTATGTCTCTACACTTTTTCTTTTGGGTTGATCCTCAACTCTTTAGACTTTTGGTGTATGGTGAATTTTTTGTATATAATCCAGTAGATAAATTTCTTAAAAACCCTTTTGTTCCTTTTGTATATATTTTGCTAATCCAATATGATCTCGGCTGAAATATGTTGGATTTTTGCCTTGAATAACGGAGTTTTAATTCTGCTTTCGCCGAAATCGGGTATTCTCTCTCCTTTTACTCTACTCAGCATGTCCCTTTCATATATTGTTTTAATTCTTTCCATATTTTGAAACATTGAGGACAATGTTTAGTTTAGGTTTGGGGGTATAGAGTAGATACCACGATAATATGCATAATTGAAAACGAACTCCTTCTTCTTTTGAAAAAATTGAAAAAAAAATTCAAAAAAATTAAAAAATGAAAAATCATAAAAATGGAGCTCATTTACCTTGAAATGTTGACTCTTGTGCAAATATGTATTATTAGGAGTCTTAGTCTAGATATTTAGGCACCCTGATTCTAGCACAATTCACATAGTGATAAGAAATTTGCACGCGCACGATCTACCAATACATGTATGGCCTCGATCTTCAAGGTGTTTGATAGGAAGTTACGATTGCCAATCACTTTAGAATACTGAACGAAACTTGACTAGCTTGTTCTTTGGTTGGTTGGGATAGAAGGTGGAGGTTACATTAAGAAAGACAACCATCGAATTTAACTGGGTGCATCAAAAAGGGCTACCTCTTGCAAAGTGTCATGTAATTTTTGTTTCTTTTGTAATGTATCAAAAGTGTTTCCTTATGCAAAAAAAAAAAAAAAAAAAAAAAAAAAAAAAAAAAAAAAACGATGTATTATTCAGAAAAAAAAAAAAAAAAAGAGAAAAAAATATCAGAAAAATACAAAAAAATCAAGTATTTATCAATTCCATCATCTCTTGTTCCAAAAATAAAAAGAGAATAGTCAATGTAAATAAGAGTCATGTAAATGTCATTTTGTTGTTTCATTGTAATAAGCAAGGAGGGTGTATGCCATTGATGTACAACGCGAGTAATTGTGAAATACCTCCAACTCATTCACAATTCTCGTAAAGTCCGGACAGCTAGCTAGATTTCGACCTTGGTTCTTAGCCTGAGAAACTATCTCTTGGTGATTAGTAGTCATAACTTCAGATCTTTCTTTACACATGTGTAGATACACTTTACACTCTTATCACATGTCTTTTTTTGTTATCAGTGCTAGGATTGTGCCTTGATAGCTAGATTGACATCTCCATTTTGCTGTGAGCTTAAACTTTGCACATGTCACATTTGATGGAATCTGAGCTTATATTTTGACCTAGAACTTTGTAGGTACGTTCTAAGCAAACCTTCACGAGACTTCAACTCGTCCACTAGGGACACTTAGTGGTTTAAAAGGCTTAGTGCATACGCTAAATGCATTCGAGAGACCAGCGACAGTGGTATAGTTAGGATTTCCTTAGTTTTGTTTTACTTGAGGACAAGTAAAATTCAGGTTTGGGGGTATTTGATGAGTGCCAAATATTGTATATATTTATCCCTTTTTGTTGGCATTTAACTCTTTTGTGCATTAATTCTACATTTTATCCCATATTCTGTATTTTCATTGTTTTCAAGAATAAATATTTTTCTTACTTAATTTTGCATTTTTAGGTAATAAATAAAGTTGGATGAATTGCGGAGCGGAAAGAGCAGAAAAGTAGTGAAAAGCCGGGAGGAATTACGCAAGGAAGCCGCAAAGAATGGAGCGCACGTCCAAAAAGCTAGGAATGGGCTCAAGAAGGAAGAATTGTTCTTAAAGAAGATATGGGCTTGGCATACCCAAGGCCCAAAACCCTTACCCAAACCCATTTTCTATAACCAAAACCGCCTCCATCTTCAGCCGTCGGATTGGATCCATCTCATCATCCGATGGTCGCTCCTTCATCGCGCATCAAAATCTGAAGCTCCTGAAAAACACCATAGTGCCTAAATTCCAAGCCTTCAGATTAGATCACATTTAGATCCTACGGTCGCTTCTTTGCCTGCGCATCAAACCTCGATACTTCCGCTTAACACTACAACACCTAACTCCATCCGGCACCGTTAGTTTCGTTGTATATCTGCATCCAACGGTCTCTGCCAGTCTCTTCACTTTTATCCGTTAGATTGATCCATCATCTCCACATCCCACGGCTCATCCTCGCTGTTCATCCAATTTGCTACAACCGCCCAACACCCGAGCACCCGATACCTATACCCATACCAAACATCCCCTTCCCCTTCTTCCATCGACATCTTCTCTTTCTCCCTCACTCTCTGCAACCACCATACCCTGCCGCACCACCATCACCACCACCTTCTCCTCTGTCATCTCCACCAAACGCCGCCAACAACTCTCTCCACCAAACCGTATCTACCCACATCACCCCCCATACCCTACATACATCTCTAGCCACCTATTTTACCCATTTCCCCTCTAATTTTCCCTTGAAACCCTAGGTGGGAAATTAGTAAAATAGGTGAGGCTATAAGACTGAATTGGAGCAGGAGAAGGACTGAGAGAAGGCAAAGAAGGATGGGTCGACGTCAATTTGAAGATTAGGTGAGTAATTTTAGGATTTTCAAAACCCTAATTTACTGTTTTGGGGGTTTTTCTTTTAAAGTGTAATTGGGTATAAATATGACTGTGGGTGTGATGTAAAGGCTTATGCTGGACTAGCCAGTGTCCAGGACTGTGAAGTTCTGTTAATGTTCAATTTCAGTTTCAAATCAATTTTAGTTAATTTTCAATTTCTGTTTTATTTCATGTTTAATTCCATGTTCATTTAATTTATGTTCTTATAATTTCTGTTTGTTTCTAATTTCAATTTAGTTTTGTGTTTAATGTTAGTTCAATGTTATGTTTAGTGTTTAAAGGTTTAGTTCCTCAACTGTTGTTTCAATTCACTGTCAAGAAGTGATGGAATGTTAGGCTAGAAGCTTTGAGGCACTGTATTGATTGAGCAGTGGGGAGAAACTAGTGCTCACTAGTGACTGTGAGCAAACTAGTTCTCTTCCCACTCTAGTTGTATGCCTAGGCTCACCTTCACCATTTCACCTTCACTGTTATGTGCTTCCCATGTTATGTTATTGTGTTTAAATTCATGTTTTGTTCACTGTTAGTGGTAGAAGTTTAGCTTTGAGGCACTGTATTGATTGAGCAGTGGGGAGAAACTAGTGCTCACTAGTGACTGTGAGCAAGCTGGTTCTCTTCCCACTCTAGATGAATGCCTAAAGCCATTGCCTTGGCTTTGCTTGTTTTTCCTTCCTTTTTTTTTTACTTCACTATCTCCCATGCCTCTGGCTTAGGCCTTGGTTTATCTCTTTGTCATTCTTTATGCCATTATCACCTTCACCATCATCATTGTTGTTTGCTGTTTGCTTATGCCATTGTTAATATGCACATGTAGATTATTGTTGTTTCATCATTGTATATATTGCCACATTGTATATATTGATACTATCTCCATTGCCATCCTCACTTCCTTGGTCTTTCCCTTTGCTATATTGCCTTGTTTTGCCCTGTTATGCTTCCCTGAGCAGCCTGCATTACCCTTCTTCTGCTGCTGAAGCCACTGCTGCTGCTGCACTGAGCTTGCCTCAGCTAAGACCACAGTTCAGGTTAAGGCCTAAGGCCCAGTTCACTGTTACCAAGACCAGTACACATCAAAAGAACCCAAGCCCAAATTCAAAACCAAAGCCTAGTTCACTACCAAGCCCAGTTCACAAGTGAATTGTTAAGCCCAGTCCACAGTTCTCTCCAAAAGCCTAGTGTACTGATAGGCTAAAGCTGAAGCCCAGTTCATTCCCAAAGAACTCAAAGGCCCAAAGCACAATCATAACCCATTGGTTACCAAAATCCATTGGTACCCAAAGCCCAACAATAGCAATTTAGAACCCAAGATAGCTAGAAACGCCAAAACACACCCAGTCTCTGTGGATCGACCCGTACTTGCACGAGCTACAACTGACGACCGTGCACTTGCGGTATTACTGTAGGCCCGTTTTCATTTCGCTTCAATTTTATACGCATCTCCGGGCCCACCAGTTAGTGATATTTGACTTAATCTGTTTCATTCCCTAACGTATCTTTCAAATCGTGCATATTGAAAACAAAACTGCGAAACATATTTGAACTCTAGATAGACATAGTATTAAGGAATACAATACGAGATTTATTGCTTAACCATTAAACTTTATAGATAAGACATCGCCATAATCATTTGAATGCTATTGTGATTATGTATGGGTATGAGGTGAGGATTTCATCCTAGGGAACAATGTTTTACATGTGTTCTAAGGAAGTAAGTTCATAAACTTGTTTGTGAATTGAAAAGGAAATCGCCAAACGTTATTGGTTTTGTTATTCATTGCATATCTTATGAACAACCAATATGTGTGATTGAGTATAACCGTTTACGACTTGTTGTGTTCTTGGTAGAACTATTCATAAAGGCCTGACTTATGTATTGGTATGACTTTTATTAGTGAAACCAATCTTAAGTAATCACTTGAGATAGTATGATCGGGTTTGTGATTTTTGTCTGACCAAATATGGGAAAGGGGAAGCAGTACATCACAAAGGGGAACCGATCCTTATATGAGGTGCAGCAAGGTTTATAGAAGAAAGGGGAACCGATCCTATGAACATATGCAACACGTTTTTAGGCAAAGGGGAACCGATCCTATGGACATGTGCAATACATATAAGTTAGACACCATATATATGTGGGGAACCGATCCTAGTACCTAGTCAACCGAATTTTGGAAAGCTAGTGTGACTATGCACAATACTCACATGGAAGGTAGAACCAAAACTTGTTTTGGTGAACCGTTAAACCCATGTTTGTGATTGAATGTTATTTGATCAATCACATAGTTCTTGAAAGTCATATGAAACAATTCTAAACTTGTTTGGAAGTACGCAAATCGGTTTCAAGGTTGTAAGTGTGAAAGAGAACTTACAAAGTTAAGATACCGACATACTTTGAACACGTGATATGAATGTTTATTTCTTTAATTGTTTAAAGTTATTCCTTAATAGCTAAGGGAAGAGAATCCCAGGATCGAAGCATAAATAAGTTAAGAATCTTTTAATTAAGGTATTTAACTTCATTTTGTAGGGAAATAAGAATTAGTAATGTGCATTTACTAATTAGAGATTTTCCTAGAAATTTCGATCATTATTTTTGGACAGAGCATTTCCAGGAATTATGGAAACCGAATTTGTTCTTTAATGAATATCTGGAGAATATTTTTGGTTTTGGAAATTCCTTGGTGTCCAAACTTCCTTGTCTATAAATACTCGAAGTTTGCCTTTCTTGCAAACTAATCCTTCGTAACAACAAACTTCCTCTTTGTTGTGTTGTTACTGGTGTAGCCGCCTATTCGGAGAGGAGAGTAACCTAATTAGGCGAAATATCTTACGACCGCTCAGTTTAAAGTCTTCTTTGGGATTGAGAAGCTCTAGCGTGTACCATTGGTGGGAAACTAGATAATTGCGGTTTATCTTTTGTTTTCTTTGATTTGATTGACTAACGGTGGTTGAACTTTGATTGCACCTAGTTTGTTTATGCTTGAGAATCTTATCTTCTGATATAAGATTCACTGAAACTAGTTCAGAGTTTCGACATGGATCTTTTAAACTGTTGTTAGTTCTAAAGACGATCTTCTGATACTCCATTGTTAACAGACTCCGTTCTGTGCGTGATTGATCATAAGAGATTCAAGTGATTGTGTGCAGGTGTTTTTTGAAGATCTAAGAAGATTTGGAGACAAAGAAGATATTTAAGATTTCTGATTTGTGGGTTCATAATCTTTGGTGTGTACAATACTTGTTTCGGTAAAATATGATCCATTTAATAATCGGTTTATCTTTGTGATAGATTGGATTGATTAATTTAGTAGATCGGCATCAACACAATTCTTTAGATTAATAGTGTTGTTGGCTTAATCTTAAACGATTACTTCGGTAATTGAACATAAGATAGATCTAAGAACCTGACGAAGGAGTTTATGTTAAGATAAACGGAAGAGCCTTTGTCCGACTCATATCACTTGGTTGAATAGAGTTGATACCAAACAGATTTGTTGTTCCTTTACTGTTTGGAATACAAACCAAATCCAAGTACGTGACTAAGGTCGGAGGCGTGGGAATACATACGGAACTAGGTGAACTATAGGTTTAGTTGCTTGGTCTCAACTATAAGAAGTTAGGTGTAATTTTGTGTAGCGGCTTAATCCTGAGAGTATTGAATTCTGGACAAGGTCCCAGGGTTTTCTGCATTTGCGGTTTCCTCGTTAACAGAATCTTGCTGTGTCATTTACTCTATATTTCCGCATTATAATTATTTTATTATAATTAAAGTAAATTACACAAACGTTAATTCCTATTTACTTGATAAGTGAATCCTATTGTGTTTGGTTAAGTCCGAACCTTTTTTATCAAGTAACATACTTCGTTGTTGTATTGTCTCGATCTCGTAGACATAGACGATCACACAAAGTGTGAACCGATTAGTTGTATTGTCTCGACTCAGTCCATAGACAATCACTTTCGGAGAAATGACTTATAGGTAGGAAAAGTTTTAGCTTGAGGTATATTTGGGTACCCTCGCCTTTTCAATGGTATCAAAGCAGGCAAACACGAAAATATCTAACAATCTGTGTATGGTGCGATCCAACCTATAAGAATTGAATCTAATGTATGATTCAGTTAACGTTTTGCAAGAGTATGAATACTCAAAAGTTGAAGATGTTACTACTTCGTTGACTCACGATCCAGGAGTGACGAAAACATCTATGTCTATCTCTGATGAAAGAGAAGATGCTGATAAAGAGTTGGTAAAACTCCTAAAGCCTATACAATCTCTGTCTTCTAAAGTACTTATTTTAAAGACATAGTCATTTCTTCTTAAACAGGAGATCAGAGAAAAAGACATTCAACTGAATTGTCTAGCCAAAGAGAAAATGGATCTCACTGTCAAACTAGAGGCTCTTGGTAAATCTCTTACAGATAAAGAGGCACGTCCTATGATTTAAACTAATGATGTTGCTGCGATTTTTTCTGATGAGGAAACTAAAAGTCCTTGCTCGACTTTTACAGATTGTGACAAAACCGATTTAATCACATCTGAAACAGATCAAGATGATGGTAGTTTGCCTAACTACATAAAGTTGGAAGAGGATGAGAAATCAGCTTCTAGATCTACTGATGATCAAACGAAATCTTGTCCAAAGGAAACTTTGAACCGATTCCGTGGTGATTGTAAGGAATACAATTTTCAGTCACTTTACAGGAAACTTATACTTCTTCAACATACGGTGGTAAAATTTTTGAAGGAAGTTTCTTGTCTTAAAAAACTGAAAGATTATTCCTCAGTAGAAAGACAGATTATACCACATCTCGATAAGATCAACTCAAAAGAGTCGGAGGAAAGAGTTGATAATCTCTTCTGGAAAAAGGTTCCTCCGCACCCATATCGAAACAGTTCTGGTTTTGGTAAGGAACGACTTCAGAAGGAAGGGAAAGAGAGAATCTCTGCCAAAAGAAACAATCAGGAATTTCCTATAGTTGTTTCAGATGATCATGCTAATGTGGACCATAAGGAAGTCCTTGGAATGATAAAATCTTATGAAAATCTCATTGAAAGAATTAAGGGAGATTTATCTATCTCTGAAAATTCTCACATTAGTACATTTTCTCCACATGATCATATCTCTCTAGTTATAAAAGATCATCGTCTTGGAAGAAAATATTTTGGGCAGAAATTCCCGAAGAGAAACATGAACTATGTTTCTGATATTCACTGCAAGCTGGAAAAATATTACTCCGATACAACTTAGTTGTATCATAATTGTGCATTATCATCTCTTTCGTGCTCATAATCTTGGATGGGAAAGGTACAATAAAACAGGAGCACATTTGTTTTGTGTAGTTGTTTATCAGAAAAAATCTGTGACAGTATATGGGTAGCTGCGAATCCATGGTTGTCAGAAAAATGTTCATGTTTAACATGATATTCCAAAAAGAGGTTTTGTTTAGAATTTTCGAATTTTAATAAACCTTCCTTCTTGAGAAATTCGTACTAAGGAAACGAAAGATGTTCTTTTATATTTTCGGATTCTCCAGAGGGCTTTTGGTCTGAAAGTTGTCTCTCTTTTAAAAGGGGAAACTTTATCTTACCTGTATTCGGAAACCCTGATCAATCCTTTTATATTTATTTATTCATAACCGAGCATGCCTCCAATAACTCGCAGTGTCTCAAAGGCTAATAAGGAGGAAGCTCAAAAGGTTAAGGATTGTCAAGGAATCAATACAGAGAGGAAGAAGAAGAGCATATCAAATATCATGTCTGATTATGATTCTGATAGTTCTGTTGGATCACAAGATGAGTCATGTCTGTTGGCCTACAACAAAAAGATCCAACCAAAACCCAATGGATTCGTTCTGATAGTATATCTCAATATATCCAAGGTTTTAATGAATTGGAAACCAATCTTGTTATGACTATTCGACATCAAGATTGGGTAAAAGAAAAGTATGAAGGAACAAGAGGAATTCTTGCTGAGATCAAAGTTCTTTTTGTGGAACTTGAAAAACAAGAAGTGGTTGCGGACAAGTCTCTTGAGACATGCTTTAAGAGTTTGAACACTGAAGAGACCTCAGTGAACAACAAGAGCACCACTAGAGATTAAGTTATATGCTGTAATATTTAATCTAGAATAATATACATCAATTTTTGATTTCTTTCATTGATTGTATTGGTCTATTATGAATAAAATTATTTTGATTTATAATTTTTCTTGTGATAGTTTTCGGTTTACGTAGCCTGTGCTTGACTGCTTTTATCTTATTGCTATATATGTTTATGAGATGTTTGATTTCGGTTTTACTACCTTAATATTCGATCTCATATATTGTGAACCCTTGTGGTTTGGGTGACTTTTGATTTAGCAGGATTAAGTTCTAGCCCATGTTGGTAGGCTTTATCAAAGAATCATGAGGGGTTGTGGTAGAAACAATATGTGAAAAATTCACAATATGTTGAATCGGTTTTGGTTTAGCATAAAATCATATGTGTTTCGACGGTTTTCAACTTTTGCTTGCAATTGTTAAAACCGATTTTCAACCTTTCCCTGGTAAAGGTTGGTTGTTGTTATTCTTTTGTTTTGGCATAAGGATGACAACATGATGATATTTCGATATCAATTCTTCCTGGACGAATATGCAATCATATTGGAGAAGTGGATGCGAAATTTGAGGTAACAATCTTGTTAGTTAGTTGTTTTCCTGTTTAAGAAAAGCCTGAGTTTATTTCATACTCCCTCCGTTCTTTTTTAATATGCTGGTTTTGTATTTAGAGAAATTTAAGGAAGTTAAGAGAACTAATCATTGAAACTGGTCTTCATGACACTTTTAAATAAAAGAAGTGAAGTGAAATGGTCCCCATGACACTTGTCATCAAAAGAAGTTAAGAGAAAAGTGGTCCCAGAAAATTAAAATAACATTTGACTTTCCCAATTAGGAAACCAGCCTATTTTTTTGAAACATTTATTTATAGAAACCAGCCTATTAAAAAATAACGGAGGGAGTATATATTTATTGCTTTTGCTTAACAAAATTTCGGTTCAATTGATGTTTATTCCATGATGTGTGTGTGGATGTGTGTGATTCAATTGGTTCCGGTTAAGAAAAACTATTATTATCTTGCTTTATTGTGTGGTATCAATTGTTTAGGCTTACAAAATTTCGGTGCAATTGCGGTGCTTTTAATGTCTATGTTGTTTCAATTGCTTCCGGTTGAGGTGAATAATTATGTAAGTTGATTTATGTTGGTTTGTATGAATTATTTATGGCTTAACGAAATAAAAGGTGTACGTGATGAGTTGTTTAGTCCAATTCGATTCCGGATAAGAGAAACTAAGTTAATTCAGATCTTAGTTAGACTTATCGAAGTGAGGTTTCGGTTATTCAAGTCTAATCGAATGCCTTAACAAGACATGCTAGTTAACTAACCTAGTACTTGTATTGTTTAAAATTGAAAGGTCTAAGTTTATGGATAATTAGAACCTGATGAGAAAAATAGAGTTATCTTTATTTTGGTCTTATCGAATTAAGCGATTGTTTTTGTACAATCGGTTTAGCTAAGGGACTAAGGTGCTTAGTTGTTTTTGGTTTGCTAAACTAAAATGAAAAATTGTTTCGGACAATTGTTTCCTTGGTAACATATCAAAATAAAACTACTCGTAGTTTCGGTTTTGATATTGGTTATCAGAACATGATGTATGGAACCCTCGTGCCTATCTCTACAGGTTGCAAGTCTTTTGAGATTTGTAAGATTCTTTTCGTGTTTTCCTTTATTTTTTCGTTTCTTTGTCATTTTGTGACAAAAAGGGAGAGAAATATATGGAGTAAACAAGTGATACTGGCATTGATTTTTAATTGATTAGTATCGCTAAGGACAAGAACATTGGTGCTTAAAAGTTTTATCTAAACGAAAGAGTGAAAGCACAGACTAAGGGGGAGTAACATGTCATATGAAGTGGTATAACAAAGACGTGCGGATAGTATTAGCTTTGTTATTATAATGCCGCTGTTGCATTTTCAAGGATTGAATGTAAGTAGTTTACTTTGCTATTGAATTCGGGAATCAAGTGTATGTGTAATGAACTATTGTAATTTTTTTATCCATATGATGTAAGAATTTTGTCACTAAATTGACAAAGGGGGAGATCGTTAGAGCATAGCTCGGTTGAACCCACCAAGCGTTGGTATGTCAAGTTTGGTTGTCATATTTTAGTGAATCAAAACTGATGTTAAGAGTCGTTTGATTATGTACTAGAGTCAACTCCGTATAGGTTAGATTGAAAGTATTAGGAAATGAGACTTTACAAGTATTTTGAAGACTTGAATATGTGAAGAAGCAAGGAGCTACAACGACAACAATCATCATTCCACTTGAGGTTAGTGATATTTGACTTGAACTGTTTCATTCCCTAACGTATCTTTCAAGTCGTGCATATTGAAAACAAAACTGCGAAGCATATTTGAACTCTAGATAGACATAGTATTAAGGAATACAATACGAGGTTTATTGCTTAACCATTAAACTTTGTAGATAAGACATCGCCATAATCATTTGAATGTTATTGTGATTATGTATTGGTATGAGGTGAGGATTTCATCCTAGGGAACAATGTTTTACATGTGTATCAAGTAAGTTCATAAACTTGTTTGTGAATCGAAAAGGAAATCGCCAGGAGTTATTGGTTTTGTTATTCATTGCATATCTTATGAACAACCAATATGTGTGATTGAGTATAACCGTTCACAACTTGTTGTGTTCTTGGTAGAACTATTCACAAAGGCCTGACTTATGTATTGGTATGACTTTTATTAGTGAAACCGATCTTAAGTAATCACCTGAGATGGTATGATCGGGTTTGTGATTTTTGTCTGACCAAATATGGGAAAAGGGAACCGATCCTAGTAAGAGGTACAGTACATCACAAAGGGGAACCGATCCTTGTATGAGGTGCATCAAGGTTTATAGCAGAAAGGGGAACCGATCCTATGAACATGTGCAACACGTTTTTAGGCAAAGGGGAACCGATCCTATGGACATGTGCAACACATATAAGTTAGATACCATATATATGTGGGGAACCGATCCTAATACCTAGTTAACCGAATTTTGGAAATCTAGTGTGAGTATGCACAGTACTCACATGGAAGGTAAAACCGAAACTTGTTTTGGTAGAACCGTTAAACTCATGATTGTGATTGAATGTTATTTGATCAATCACATAGTTCTTGAAAGTCAGATGAACCAATTCTAAACTTGTTTGGAAGTGTGTCAAATGGGTTTCAAGGTTGTAAGTGTGAAAGAGAACTTACAAAGTTAAGATGTCGACATACTTTGAACACGTGCTATGAATGTTTATTTTTTTAATTGTTCAAAGTTATTCCTTAATAGCTAAGGGAAGAGAATCCCAGGATCGAAACATAAATAAGTTAAGAATCTTTTAATTCAGGTTTTTAACTTCATTTTGTAGGGAAATAAGAATTAGTAATGTGCATTTACTAATTAGAGATCTTCCGAGAGATTTCGATCATTATTTTTGGACAGAGCATTTCCAGGAATTATGGAAACCGAATTTGTTCTTTAATGAAAATCTGGAGAATATTTTTGGTTTTGGAAATTCCTTGGTGTCCAAACTTCCTTGTTTATAAATACTTGAAGTTTTCCTTTCTTACAAACTAATCCTTCGTAACAACAGACTTCCTCTTTGTTGTGTTGTTACTGGTGTAGCCGCCTATTCGGAGAGGAGAGTAACCTAATTAGGTGAAATCTCTTACGGCCGCTCAGTTTAAAGTATTCTTTGGGATTGAGAAGCTCTAGCGTGTACCATTGGTGGGAAACTAGATAATTGTGGTTTATCTTTTGTTTTCTTTGATTTGATTAACTAACGGTGGTTGAACTTTGATTGCACCTAGCTTGTTTATGCTTTAGAATATTCTATTCTGATATAAGATTCACTCAAACTAGTTCAGAGTTTCGACATGGATCTTTTAGACTGTTGTTAGTTCTAAAGACGATCTTGTGATACTCCATTGTTAACAGACTTCGTTCTGTGCGTGATTGATCACAAGAGATTCGAGTGATTGTGTGCAGGTGTTTATTGAAGATCTAAGAAGATTTGAAGACAAATAAGATATTGAAGATTTCTGATTTTTGGGTTCATAATCTTTGTTGTGCACAATACTTGTTTCGGTAAAATAGGATCCATTTAATAATCAGTTTATCTTTGTGATAGATTGGATTGATTAATTGAGTAGATCTGCATCAACACAATTCTTTGGATTAATAGTGTTGTTGGCTTAATCTTAAACGATTACTTAGGTAATTGAACATAAGATAGATCTAAGAACCTGACGAAGGAGTTTATGTTAAGATAAACGGAAGAGCCTTTGTCCGACTCATATCACTTGGTTGAATAGAGTTGATACCGAACAAATTTGTTGTTCCTTTACTATTGGAATACGAACCATAGGAATTGTTCCAAGTACGTGACTAAGGTCGGAGGCGTGGGAATACATACGGAACTAGGTGAACTATAGGTTTAGTTGCTTGGTCTCAACCATACGAAGTTAGGTGTAATTTTGTGTTGCGGCTTAATCCTGAGAATATTCAATTCAGGTCAAGGTCCCGGGTTTTTTCTGCATTTGTGGTTTCCTCATTAATAAAATCTTGTTGTGTCATTTACTTTATATTTCCGCATTATAATTGTTTTATTATAATTAAAGTAAATTACACAAACGTTAATTCCTATTTACTTGATAAGTGAATCCTATTGTATTTGGTTATCAAGTAACATACTTCGTTGTTGTATTGTCTCGATCTCGTATCCATAGACGATCACACGAAGTGTGATCCAATTAGTTGTATTGTCTCGACTCAGTCCATAGGCAATCACTTTCGGCGAAAGGACTTATAGGTAGGAAATTTTTTAGCTTGAGGTATATTTAGGTACCCTCGCGTTTTCATTACGTTCTTCAACTTTTAAAATTTGCAAACAATGATGATAACGGATCTAAACCTAAGATCTAAATCCTAAACTCAACGAAGCAAAGGTATGTAATCTTAAGAAATGTTTTATCATATAAACTGAAAAATTTTCACCCTTGACATGCCAGTACTTGTATATCTCAACTGAACTATACTTTAAAAGATACGTTAAATAAACATCGTAAAAGATTTAAGAAACTATTATAAAATCATCTACGAATTAAGTTAATTAGTACGTACTTAAAGAAAATAAAATAATTGATATTAACATAATCCTAAAAATTGTTATAATAATGTAGTTTTATTTAATATATTAAACTAGTACTAGTCGTAACCAAATCTATCAAGAAGATCCGAATATTTTAGGTGTCGTATTAAGAATAAAATGTAAGAGAGGGCAAAATTTTATGTATCTAGAAGAGAGAAAACAATTACTAGAGAGGAGAATTTTATCAGGCATGCATCCATTTTAATTTGGTGGTGAATTATGGAAATGTAAGAAAACATGATTTGTGATATTTAATTAGGAGGTAGGATCTTTACATGGACATATTGAAATACTATCTTACAAATTCGACAACAATTTTTTTACTAAAACTTAATGAAAACTAATTAGATGCATATTTTTCAGTAAAATGCTAATCCTATTCCAGCACTATATTTGTGACAGACCGGAAAATTACGCCATTGGCACGTTGTCCAGCAGGCCGTAACTTCCCCGGTGCGCCATGATGAAGCTACAGTCCGGGACTTAAAGCTAGGAAAATGCACGCTCATTTGCCCTCGCAGACATGCTCGTGGAGCATGGTGCAGCTAACTTAGCTTCCACACCGTTCCAACTTACCCTTGTTCCGCGAAGGGTTTATTAAGAAAACATAAACTTTCCTAAAACGACAAAAACGACCTTTTGAGGCCCTAAACGATGGAATTTGGCTAAATTTTGGTGACCATGTGGATCTATAGATCGACATGTCTTGATCTTTGGGCCGTTTCCCATCAAAATGGACTCCTCTTGAGCTCAATTACGACGCTCGGGTTTTTAGCTTATGTCGAACGTCTTGATAGAAAGTATGAGCATCGACTGGAATGCAACTTTCCTCATCAAGTTTGGCCACAATCATCTCTTGCGTCGAGCTGCCGAGCCAGATGATATGAGAGGTCATAATGTCGCCATCATCTCACAATTAGATGATGTGAGTGGCAAAGTGCTGGACCGGCAATGATGCAACTCATTGCGACTGCCTACGTACCCTTCCCTACTCTAAAGGTATCAAGCACATACCGTAGTTCATCCTCGAAGGGACAACAACTCGTTTGTAAGGTCGTGGCTTAGCAAAAATGGTAATGGCCTGGTCCGTATAGGCCATTCCGTCATGATGCACGATGATTATGCATCATCGGGTCCATGACATGGCATAGTGATGCCTAAGCATCAAATTCCCTCTTCGCAAGGCTACGCAAATATAAATGAGCCTTAGGCATCATTTATACTCTTTCGGCCAAGCTGTGAAGCTTACTTGGTACATAGTCCACATACGCACCTTCAACCAACTACCCCTCTCCATATATGTCTTAATGGAATTCTACAAGTATGGAAAGGGGACCAAATTGACATGCTTGCTTCACTGTTCATGCGCAATGATTGCGTTACTTCACAATGATTGTGTTCATTCGCAATGATTGTGTTACTTCGCAATGATTGTGTTCATTCGCAATGATTGCGCAACACTCATTCGTCCAACCCTCTCTGGCCTGATGCACAATGATTGTGCAACATTGTCTCTAAGCCAATAACCTTCATAATGCGTAATCATTATGCTCCAAGCTCAAGGCCACCTACCCAACTGACTTAATGCATCATTTAATGCGATATTTGACTCTTGGCCAAATGCTAAACACAATGCGCCATTTTGGCGCGGTATTGGTCTTAAGACAATCCACCTCTTACCAACCAACGGAAGCTTTAGATGAAGCTTCATCACAAGCAAATGGCACATCTTTTAGCATGCGCCATGCTAAAAACACGGGGTGTTACATCATCACACCCTTCAAATAATTTCGTCCTCGAAATTCAAAATCAAAGCTATTGTGGACAATCTCTTCGGTTTGGATTTCCTGAGCAAAAGTTCCATATCAGATGCTCAAAAATCACGGGTTTCTTCAAGTTATCGTGAACAACAATTTAGACCTTCTGAACAATCGTCCCATACCGCCTGCCCAGGAATCCAAAAGTGCCCACAACAATACCATGAATCGCAATTGGCCAGTGCCAAGAGGATATCTCGACCAGGTATCCTAGATGGCATCCCATTCTACCACCCAGGAATCCCTAAGGTTCACAAGTTTAAAGGTGTCATCGAAATGACAAGATTTTAGCACAATACTGTGTGAAACAGATTCCAGTTTCCCACCATCCCTGACGGTCATCCAGGTTGCCACTCGTAAGTGGGATGCTAGTCAGGCCTGACAACGCACACCCTTGGCTAGTGCCAACGTGTGGGGATGATCAGTCCCATTGTATACCCACCGTCCCAGACGGTCTTCCGGATATCCACTCGTGAGTGGGGTGCCACTTAGGCCAGGAAAACTCACAGTACTTAAACAAGCTCAACTCGATTCGCAAAGTAACTGGCATAGCAGTTACAAACTCCTTTCCGCGCAAAAGTTGGCATGCTCTCCAACTTTAAGTTTCCACTAAGGAAAATACTCGCCAATGAGTCCACTCCGCACAAGTCCTTAGAGTTTTTTCGAAACTTGCTCTGATACCAACTGTGACGGACCGGAAAATTACGCCCTTGGAGCGTTTCCCCGCAAGCCGCAACTCCCCCGGTGCGCCATGATGAAGCTACGGTCCGGGACTTAAAGCTAGGAAAATGCACGCTCATTTGCCCTCGCAGACATGCTCGTGGAGCATGGTGCAGCTAACTTATCTTCCACACCGTTCCAACTTACCCTTGAACCGCGAAGGTTTTATTAAGAAAACATAAACTTTCCTAAATCGGCAAAAACGGCCTTTTGAGGCCCTAAATGATGAAATTTGGCTAAATTCTGGTGACCATGTGGATCTATAGATCGACATGTCTTGATCTTTGGGTCGTTTCCCATCAAAATGGACTCCTCTTAAGCTCAATTATGACACTCGGGTTTTTATCCTATGTCGAACGTCTTGATAGGAAATATGAGCATCCACTGACTGGAATGCAACTTGACTCATCAAGTTTGGCCACAATCATCTCTTGCGTCGAGCTACCGAGCCAGATGATATGAGAGGCCAGAATGTCGCAATCATCTCACAATTAGATGATATGAGCGACAAAGTTCTGGACCCGGAACGTTGCAACTCATTGCGGATGCCTATGTACCCTTACCTACTCTAAAGGGATCAAGCACGAACCATAGTTCATCCTCGAAGGGACATCAACTCGTTTGTAAGGCTATGGCCTAGCAAAAATGGTAATGGCCTAGTCCGTATAGGCCATTCCGTCATGATGCACGATAATTATGCAGCCTTAGGAATCATTTATACTCTTTCGGCTAAGTTGTGAAGCTTACTTGGTACATAGTCCGCATATGCACCTTCAACCAACTACCCCTCCCTATATATGTCTTAATGGAATTTCTAAAAGTATGGAAAGAGGACCAAATTGACATGCTTGCTTCACTGTTCATTCACAATGATTGTGTTACTTCGCAATGATGTGTTCATTCGCAATGATTGCGTTACTTTGTAATGATTGTGTTCCTTCGCAATGATTGCGTTACTTCGCAATGATTGTGTTCATTCGCAAAGTAACACAATGATTGCGCTTCTTTGTAATGATTACGCAACACTCGTTCGGCCAGCCCTCTCTAGCCTGATGCATAATTATTGTGCAACATTGGCTCTAAGCCATTAACTTTCATAATGCACAATCATTACGCTCCAAGCTCAAGTCCACCTACCCAACTGGCCTAATGCATCATTTGATGCGAGATTTGGATATTGACCAAATGCTAAACACAATGCACCATTTTGGCGCGATATTGGTCTTAAGCCAATCCACTTCTTACCAACCAACAGAAGCTTTGGATGAAGCTTCATCACAAGCAAATGGTACATCTTTTAGCATGCACCATGCTAAAAACACGGGGTGTTACAATATTACCATAAAAATGAGCACATTTTGCACCATTTAGCTTGTCATTCACTGATGTACATCTCAGATTATGATAATTTCGTATGACTATTATTGACCATCATTGTAAGAACAACATGTTACCAATAAATAAGCTGAAAAATCATTATCATTTGATTTTTTATGTAAAAAAAAGTGCAGGAATTACATATAATATCAATATAGCCATATCAATTGTTAGACCATTGGTCAGTTGAACCACCAAGCGTTGGTATGTCAAGTTTGGTTATCATAATTTAGCTCCAAAATTTGAAGCTACTTGATTAGATTACTAAGGTCAACTTTGTTAGGTTAGACTATGAGCATTAGAAATATTGAGACAAACTCGTGTTAATCTGAAGAACCCGAAGACGTATTGGCATCAACATATATATTATCCTTCTGTTCGAGGTTAGTGATACAAACTTGACTTGTTTCCATTTTTATATACGTTTCTTTCAAATTATTTAGATTGAAAAAATAACATAAGAAGTATATTTATGTATCTCTAGTATTGGTAACTTGATCATTCATTTATATCAAAGTGTCAAGGAAGTATATACTAGTTGTTTAATACAACTTTGGTACATTGGATTATGAAGTACAACATTTATCTTTTGAACTTCATAAATGCGACATAACACTATATTTGTTATTCGTTACTAGTTAATGTGTTGAAATTTGGGTTGATTCCATGCCTAGAAAACTTTATTTAACTACATGAGTTTAAGGAAGTAGACTTGTGAAACTTGTTTCATAGTTGGAAGGAATCAAAGGATCTATTCTAGGATCGATCCCTTAAACCAGGACCGGTCCCTTTGTTAACCAATTAGACGTTTTTCTAATCCGACTATAAACTTATAGGGTTTGGATGGCTATCGGAAATATGGTTTGGTTAAGATGGAAAGTTTAAAATGTTGACATAATATTTTGAACATGTGTTGAACTCTTGTTACTTAAATTCAATAATTTTCCTCGATACTCAAAGAAAGATTCCAAACCGAAATATCCCATATATCTTCTTTGATATTCGAAATTATATGTCTTAATTTACCAGTAATTAAAGCATATCTCTTGATATTATGTAACAAGGTATACTTATATGCTAGCTAATATTGAGTTCTCATCCATGAGAGATCTAGGTATATTAGTTGGACTATTCTTGGAATTATACAAAACCGAAAATTGGTATTTATTGCATATTTTCGTATTTGGAAATTCCTTGGCATCCAAACTACCTTGGTGATTATAAATAGTGAAGTTTGTTTTTCTTGCAGACTTATCTCATGACACACAGTACTTTATTTCTATAGTTTGTGTGAGGTAAGCCGACTAGCATTATTCTCGTAATACTCACTGGAGAGGAAAGTATACTAATTAGGTGAAATCTCTTACACCCTCTTCAATTACATACTTTTTTGAATCAAGAAGCATCTAGCAGTACCTTTGGTGGTAAACTAGAATCGTATCGTTATTTTAGTATTTGATTATTGATATGATTGACTAACGGTATAGTTGAACCTTGATATCACCTAGTTTGTTTATTATGTAATCCTTCTCTTCTGATATAAGGTCACTCGAACTAGATCAAGGATCGACGATTTTAGATCGCTTCATTGATTCAATATCTGAAGATAACACTTGTGATCATCCATTGTTAACAGACTTCGTTATATGCGTCGATCATAAGGGAATCAAGTTGATTGTGAGGGTACTTTGAAAACTAAAGATTTGAAGACTGGAATATTTGATTTTTGATATTCTGATCTTTGTGACACTTCGTGCATACTTGATTGATTAGGATCTAACAAGCTCGTTTATCTTTATAGACCTTTTATAGCTTGTTGTATAGATCGGTGATCCATCTTTTGGTATTTCTCTTTGAGATTTACTTTGATATATTACGAAGGAAGATTGATTATCTTTAGTAATATTTATATCTTAGTTGATCTAACCGATACAAAGGAGTTTATATTATTTAAACAAAAGAACCTTTCTAAATCAACATATCTCTGATTAACTTGGTGATCTGGGAGATTAATAGAGTGGTTACTGAAACAGATTAGTTCTTTAATATTTCGGAATACGATCCAAAGGTGTTGAGTGGTGAAGTCTTCACAACATGTGGAACGACTTAACATAGTGGACTTTATATTCGGTTTCACGTGCATAGACCAGATTGGTAGTGAGTGCATGGATAATGAAGGAACTGAGTAACTTGGAGTTAGTTTACTTGGTCCAACTATACGAAGTTGTAGTAGTCTTTGTCTAGCGGCTTAATTTTGAGAGTATTCAAAACTGGATTAGGTCCCAGGATTTTTCTACATTTGCGCTTTCCTCGTTAAAAAAATCTTATGTGTGTTTCTAAATTACTCTCCGCATTATAATGTAATTAGTATTTTAGTTATAACAAAGTAAACACAGTAGTACGTTAATCAAACACTTGGTTTGGTCCCATAGTTGGTTCGGTTCCGGACTTTGACTATATACCAAGTGCACATCTTATGGTTCTTATCTTCTTAATAGTTCCCCTCTATATTATATCACACAAGGTGTGACTTGAATAGGTGGGTATCAAAAAAATTGTGGTATATTTGGTACCCTCGTCATTCATCAACAAATCCTAGCACTTTAACAAGAGTCCCTATTCCTTCAGGGTTAGAAAATCAAATAAATAAATAAAATAAAAAAATGTACTCCAATCATATGGCAACACATGCATCCGTATCCTCCCACTTTTCCAAGAAAAAAAATAGCATCCATCAACCTCTTGCTTAGATTAAAAAGATTTTTAGTTTTTTGAGTTTCCGTTATAAATTTGTTTAAATTAACTAATTTTTCTTTCGTTTTCTAGATTTTTTTTTTGTTTGTTGTTTGCACTTTAATGGTGCTTCTAGCCTTCACTCTAACGGCAAGCCTTGCCTGCATTTTTATGGTACTTTTGTACTTTACTTTAACGGAAAGTCTTGCCTGCATTTTTATGGTACTTCTGTACTTTACTTTAATCGCTCCCAGTTTGTGAGTTTTCTAAGTACGATAGCAATTTTCGGTCAGCGGAATTATTGAATCGCTAGTAAAAGTTGAGCAAGATACTCCTATTTTAGTGGAAATTTCTTTAATGAAGAAGATCTATTAAATTGTCCGGGTTACCCCTTGAAGATCACCATCTTCCGATTTGATCTTTTGTATCACGCTTGTTTTAGGCAGTTCTTTACTTCTATTTTCTTTGTTGAATTACTTGATTATGTACCACTTCAAAAATGTTATTCTTATTACTACTTGTTTCTTGATGTACTCTACATGCAATTTTTATATTGTGCCATTAATGACAAAAAGAAGTTTTCTAAAATAAAATAAATAAATACAGTAACACGTAAAAAAAATAACTACATGGCTTTGGCAGGAGGTGGATTGGCTGGATGAATTGATGTATTTCTACTTCTGATATATCTATATTGGTGAATGGAAGTTCTTCCCAGAAGTTTAAACCATCTAAAGGGTTAAGACAGGGAGATTCTTTGTCTCCATTTCTTTTTCTTTTGGTGGTTGAAGTGTTATCTAAGCTGATAGATGATGCAGTGGGGAGGAAACAACTACATGGTTTTCAGGTGGCAGAAGGTGGATTGATGATATCTCATTTGCAGTTTGCAGATGACACTTTGTTATTTGTCGATGCTAATGCAGATGAAATCAGAAGATTACTTCTAAATCTTACATCTTTTGAAGCTTTAACGGGTATGAAGCTAAATTTGGAAAAGAGTTCTATGGTTAGTGTTGATGCTGATAATTCAGTTAAAGAACTTGCTTTGGAGCTGGGGTGTAAAGTGGAGAAATTGCCTATTAAATACTTAAGCTTGCCAATTGGTGCTACAACTAAATGCATTTCAGTTTGGGATTATGTTATTAGAAGGATGGAGGACAAATTAGCTACATGGAAGAGGAAGTTTTTATCTAAAGCTGGCAGGTTGGTGCTAATAAGAAGTTATCTTTCTAGTTTGACAATTTATTTTCATTGATTCATATGCCTGCTATAGTGGAGTTGAAGCTTACAAGACTGATGAGGAAATTTTTATGGGACTCTACTGAGATAAAAAGGAAGATGTGTTGGGTTTCTTGGCTCAAAATTTGTAGACCTAAACATATGGGTGGATTGGGTGTTAAGGATTTGAGCTGTACAAGTAGAGCACTGAAAGCAAAATGGATTTGGAGGTATGTAAGAGAGAAAAGAGCTCTCTGGAGGAGAGTGGTACAATAAAAGTTTCACAATAATGAGGAGGTGCATATGCCATCTGATGATGCAACTAATCAGGGTAAAAGCATGTGGAAAAATATTCTAAATTCTACAAATTTCTTACAAGAGAAGGTGAGTTTTAAGTTAAATAATGGTAGGTCTACAAGGTTCTGGCTAGATAATTGGACTTCACTTGGGCCAATTAAGAACAGATACCCTGCTGTGTATAAAGCTAGTAGAAACAAAACTGCTTCTGTTTTTGAAATGATTTCAGAAGGTAGACTTGTATGTAATAGCAGGAGAAGACTTACTCAGCTGGAACAAATGGAGTGGGATATGCTTTGCAATGAATTGGGTCCTGTGCACAGTCTGAATGGTGGAGAGGATCAGATTGATATATTGGATGGGTTTACTGCTAAGAAGTGCTATGATTGGCAAATGGAAGATGATACAGTTTGGGATTTTGAGAGATTTCTTTGGAAAAAAAACATTCCACCAAAGGTTAGCTTCATGTTATGGGCAAACTTCCATGATTCATTGCCAACTAGAAGTATGCTTAAGCATAGAAGAGTGCAAGTACAAGATGATAAGTGCTTATTTTGTAGACAGCAGGAGGAAACTGCAGATCATCTCTTTGTGAACTGCAATTATGCTAGGGAGGTGTGGAATCATTTCATTAAGGCATTTAAAGTTTCATGGGTGTTACCAAGTTCAGTGAGAAGTCATTTTGAGGCTTGGAGGTTCAACAATCTTACTGGCAAATGTAGATCTGTTTGGTGGAAAGTGCTCTACGCTGTCATGTGGCATTTGTGGAAGGAAAGAGGAAGTAGAGCTTTTGGAGGCAGGACTAAGGAAGCTGATGAACTAGTTTTCATAATTAAGCAATCAATTATGCTTTGGTTGTCTGATGAGAAGGTTTTCAAGGATTTTACTGCAAACCAAGTTCTTTTTCACAGGGATACAGTGATTCACATATAGTTAATTTGTGCACTGTCCCTTGGTCTGTAAACTGTGTAAATATTTTTCCATCTATATAACCTTATTTTTTCAAAAAAAAAAAAACACGTAAAAAAATAAATGGGTGTCTTATTGTGAAATAGAAAATCCTTCCCGCCACAAAAGACAGGTTGCTTCCTTCATCGTCGCCGGTCTTGGTGAGGAGACCTAAGAATAAGTTTCGACATAATTTATCCGTTCAGTAGAATTCTGCAAAAAGACACAACAAGTGGAGCTCGCCTTATTAATAAGTAAGGAGGGCATAATTGGTATTTAGTATGTATTAGTGTTGGCAACGGGAATCGAACCATAACACATACAAACACACCCAATGACTTTACTTGTTTAGGGTTTATTTAGGGGCGGATCCAGGTTTTCAGAATTGAGTGGAGAAGTTACAAATAAATAGACATTTAAGGGGGTGCAAAATGGGTAAAAATGGATAAATTGGTCTAAAATATGAAAAATTGGGCTTGGATACCAGATGGGTTGGGTGGACAATTGCACACCCACCCTTCCATGTGACTCCGCCCCTGGTTTACTACCTCAGCAGGGCAGTGGCGGTGGCGGTTAAAAGCAAGATCTTAAACCTAAATTTTATGAGATTTTGGAATCTAAATCTATTTTTGCTATCTCGCACCCTCTAAAAATATTTTGCTTCCCCGTGATAGGGTTTGTAGCTCTGCCCCTACAAAGGATGCAAGAACGCAAATTAATCTCGACCACCTTTTTCACTTGTGTGTTTCTAATTGTTAGTGTACACATTCCTGATCACCACTTGTTCGATGGTGGAGTTTTGATGCACCGTTCAAAATGTGAAAGCTTATTCATGAGTATCAGCGGACATCAGTTTGTTGAGACTTGAGGAATCAATGTATTCTTCGGCTTGCCGACATTTACTAATCACCATGGTAAACACTAGAAATAGGTTCACAACACAAGTGTTCGTCGGGCTGGCTTTGTGATTAAAGGAAAGAATTTGATAATCAGCTGACTCTTGTGTGGGTCCATCAAATTAGAATACAACTAATAAAATTCAGTCAACCAAGTCCTTTTTGACACAATCCGCATTTTATTCTATCGCAAAAGTAGATCATATACAATTTTTGATAAACTGGATTTAAAATAGAGATGGAATGATTCAAATAGTGGTGGTGAAGTGGGTGCGTATGAGAAATTGGATCTGAGAAAACCTAGTCTATTCCAACTATGGGTTTGCTAATTCTCAACCAATATGATTGCGGTTGACGAAAATCGAAACTTTACCGAATTTCCGAAACCATACACCTAAAACATCTTTGTAGTTACCATTAAAATAATAACAACTAAAATAAGGGAGACTTATGTTTGTATTGTTTTCAGTCAATCCAACTCAGATATTTGGATGTAGGGATGATCCGATGAGGTCATCTTCATTGTCTTGCTATTTTTGTCTATTCTAGAACCAATTGTTTGCTTTTGGAATGGGTGAAACCACCACTGTACCTCACAACCTTTTCTGACATACAAAGAGTACCGTGTACGTTTAAGATCATTTGGTCACTTCCGAAATTATATAGCCTTTCTTGCACCATTGGTAATTGGGTACCATATTGTTTGGGGCCCAAAAACCAAGTAGGACAAAACATCCCTTGTCTTTGGGTTGTTACACCCCATGCAATATGGTATCCTATTAGCAGCCATGCTTTCTTGGATAACATATCATTTCTCGAACGAGACAAGGGTCAAATTGGCTTTCTACAGGTTATCAACTGTACTTATGGGCTGGGGTGAATTTGGGAGATTAATCTCAGGCCGACTAATTAACATGACTGCTATAGAGTACCGGTTTACGATTTTATATATATTGGTTACCTCCCAGTAGATCGGTATCCACATTAGCACTACACTCGATACTTGATATGCACGAATTATCCAGTGGACATTTGTGTTCTCGGAAGCATATTGGTTTCTTGGTTCTTGCTCCCTTCGATACAGTTCCCCTTCTTTATTCTTTTGTGATTCTTCTTAATTGATAGCTCAGCCTCCTAGCCGTCTTCTTGTCTAAGGACGAAGCAAAAGTGTTTGTAGAGGATTCATTTTTTAGGAGTGTACCATTTCGAACTTCTTCGATGTCGAAGGACAGCCCAAGTTGGTGATTTTGTCCCGTAGGTCCAGGAATTGGAAAATAAAATTAGGTTTGGTCTTCCTCCAACGATTACTATGAATCCCATTTTTAAGAATTTTTAGAAATCTATTTTGAGGCATACTAGATTTTTTTGAGACATACTAGATAATGCCAAAATAGGATCACTAAATAAAAAACAACATTACCCCTACTCCACCATTTTTGATAATGGCATAACTACCCTTATATAATTAGTGTAAATGATTATGATTAGAATTGATTAATTATGAATTTTAAGGATTGATTAAACATTAAATTATTAGTGGTGAATTAGTAGAAAAATCAAATTTATGTGAGAGAGTTGAGATTTTTGAGAGGAAAAAGAAGAAGTGAAGAAAAAAGCTTGGGTTTTGACTTTTGAGATTTTAGTGATTAGAAGTGACCAAAATGTGTGATTCAAATCAGAGGTAAACTTCTATCGAGGTTTAATTTCCTTTTATAAGTTGAATCTGCCAAAAAAAATTGAATTTTTAAAACCCAGATCTGCTGACCAGATGAACAGTTCGGCTGATAACTTTTGAGCCGAACCTCTGTTTTTTTGAAATTATACTAGTTATCAGCCGAACCTAGGTATAATTTCAAAAAAAACAGAGGTCGGCTCAAAAGTTATCAGCCGAACTTCACTCAGAAACTGAATCATCCACTAGGTTCGGCTTGAAAATTGAGGTTCGGCTGGAAAATTGAGGTTCGGCTGAAAATATTGTAAAGTCGCATTAGCCGAACATAGTGTTTCTCTAAATCATACACTAAGTTCGGCTCAAAATTGATACTGCAAGATCAGCCGAACTGATCTTCTGAAAACCCTAATTTCATCTTTGAAATATATTCTACCGATCAAACAAAATAAAATCAATCAAAAACAAGATGGGTTTGTTACGCATACATTCTAAAATACATCTAAGAGCAATTGAGATTTAGATTTCGCATTCCAACATCGCTCACTTCGATTCGTGTTTCCTTTGTTTGATTAATTTTTTTATTGAATTGGAGTCCTAGATGTTTAAGTTTAAAGTTTATTTTGATTTTTAATTTTAGGTTTTTGAGGATAAGGGAACTATGGCAAATTGAAGTTATTTATGGATATATAGGTAATTGCACTACCTTTAGACACCCCTTATAAACCCACCCTAGATAATATAATGGATGAGTATGCCTCAAAAAAGTGAATATGCCTCAAAATAGGTTTCAATTTTTAAACCGTAGGTCTAACAACGTATCACACGAACTCGCCCAATGGGATAAAATAAGTGCACCTCATATGGCGTGGTCCGTCCCTCCTGTATGGCTTGTATCGGTCCCCAGTGCCGATATCAAGAATGTGTAGTCTTCTGTTTGGTTTATTTGCCTACAAAAAAAAAATGAATCCCATTTTTATCCGTGGAATGTTTTTCAATGAATCCTATTATTGGGGCTGTAATAGGATTGGTTTTTGGCAGCTTAATATAATAGTTATAACCAAGATGTGGATATGAGGACCTAATCTATATAAAAGTTTAAAAATTTCCTCGATAAATTTAACTTATTACCTTTTCATCATTCCATTAACTAATTAATCTAATTAGAAAAAAAACTGAAAATCATAAAAAAAAAAGAAAAACCCAAAAATCATTTGGTCCTCCTCTGCTTATCTTCTTCTTCTTCTTCTTCTCTTCTTCTTCTTCTCTTCTTCTTCTTCTTCTTCTTCTTCTTCTTCTTCTCTTCTTCGTTTGAGACGATTAATTTCGATTCAAAAAAAAAAAATCATCGTCGATTAGATTCATTGTATAAAACCATAGTGAAGATAAAAAAAAGGCAGGATCGTCGAAATAACCTCTTCCTGAACCTGAAAAATAAAATTTCTCAAGTAAAGATAAAACTGAAAATCAAGAAGAAGTGAATGAAGGAGATGAACCAGCCACCGAGACTCCTGATATGACTGAAATCAGGTATGAATTGAAAAACCCACTCTTTATTTAAGCATTTGGATGATTATTCAGTTGATTTCGAAAAAAAATAGGTCTGAAAAACAGTTTCAGTTACGGCTGGGAGTTCTTATTTTCCCAGCCGTAAATACCCTTTACGGTTAGATAACTAAGAACTCACAGCTGTATCGTGGGAGATACGGACGGGAAATGGGAAGTCCTAACCGCAACAATTTATTTATGGCTAGGTTATTCCTAGCAGTATCTTCTCCTGTGTTCGAAATTTAATTCAGCGATAGTGTTTACGTCCAAGTTGTTCTTATCCGTAATTTGATTTCCTAGTCGTAAATGTTGTTTCCTAGCCGTTATGCGTGTAACGGCTCGGTCGATTGCTCAAAGTCTCATCTGTGGTTGTCACGGCTAGGTTATTCTTAGTCGTATCTACTGTGTTGAAAATTAATCCAGCGGTAGTGTTTACGACTAGGACTTTCCTATCCATAATTTGAAAAACCAAGCCCCAAATTTTATTTCCTAGCCGTTATTGGTGTTACATCTTGGTCGATTGCTAAAGGTCTCGTCTGTAAACTGGGTTGCGTATGAGACTTTCGATTTTTCCTAGCCGTTTTTTTGTGTCACGGCTTGGTTGTTCCTAGATTCTCCAACCGCATTTATTTATTTGATTTTTTTTTGGTCTTGTTTATATTGATATGTAATCAACTTTGAACAAAGGAAATGAAAGGAGGAAGAAAAGATCATAAGAAGTAACACCTTGTAATGTCCCGACTCCGCAACCTCGTCGCACAAAATCATTGGGTGAAAATGTAAGGAATGCAAGTGGAGTTGTCACTGGTGGAGGAAGTGGAGGTGGAGCAATGGAAGGTGGAGTAAATGAAGGTGGAAGAAGTGAAGGTGGGGGAAATAAAGGTGGAGTTTCCAGGAATGGAGGAATTGAAGGTGGAGTTGCCACTGGTGAAGGAAGTGATGGTGGACAAAATGAAGGTGGAGTTGCCACTGATGGAGGAAGTGCAATTGTGGTTGTTGAACAACCAAATCTAGGGATTGAATAAGAAAACTTGTCCGAAACAAGTGTTGTTGCTGCTTTTGATAAGGGTAAAGGTGTGATGGAGGAGGAGGAGAAGAAGTGTCCACCAAAAGACTCAACAAGACAAATCATTGACGCTATGCAGTTTTTACCTCTCAAGAAAAATGGGAGACCTTGGGGTGAGCCAAAAGATCGATCTGTCTTGTTTGGTTGCCAGTCATCATGGGCTGCTAGCCTGCGAGGGTTTGTGCCGCAAAAGTAATAAATCAAATTTAATGTATGTTATTTTAATTTTATTATGGCTTGTTAATTGTAACAACCAATTTTTTTTATTGTTTGTAGTTTCCTGATAAAGAGGTCCTAAACTAAAGCACCAACAAGGAAAGTTTTATCCCTTGGATAGAGAGCATCCAGATGTGGTAGCCTTGGTAAAAGCTTCTGGGTTATGGTCTGGAATCGAGGCTTTGCAGAAGACCTATGATGTTGTAACTGTTTATGGGTTTAGAGAAAGATTCTGACCTGAAACCATGACTATCACTCTGAATGATGCAAACCAAATTACCGGTCTTGTTTTGGAATGAAAAGTTGTGTTTGAGGGTTTCAACAATTCTATTCCGTTTGGAGAGTTTTATGTCTTCGCGAAAGGCAGTCTTGGGGTGGGGCAAACTTGAAGCGGAAGAAGGGTTTGAGATAGGTGGCGGGGCCTTTCCGAGAGCTAACAGGAAATACAAAGCACCGGGTGAACGTCAAGAATCAGTTAAGATGGCAAGGAAGATTAACATGGTTTGTCTGAGGGAGAAGTTTGAGGAATTTGTCCCAAAGGTTTGCTAGTGGACAGGTGGTGATGGACGGATAAAGATCTAGACATACATCTATAGCTTACTTGTTGCACTCTCTTGGCACCGTATTTTTTCCCGATTTATCGGGAAGTAAGGTGAATGCTTGTTATTTCCAGTGAATGATTAATTCTCTTTGTAGTGGCATTAGTATTTTTCTTCATGAATTCTTTTATCATCTAAAACTTTGTCTATTTAGTATTTTCGTTGTTTGGTTATGGACTTGGACAGATGATTTTTATATCTTTGTATTTGTGACTGAATGTAAGTATTTATTTTTGTCTAAGTCTAAGTACAATGATGAAAAAATCAACATGATATAAATTGTTAAGCACTTACGGCTAGGTCGTTTCTTCATGGTACCTAGTCGTAAGTGCCTATAATTGTTATATAAAACCAGACCTCTTGCCCTCGGATGTGTTACCCAACCGTAAGGGTTGTTAACAGTTTTGAATCCTAGCTGTAAAATCGAAAACGGTTAGGTAAAACAACCGTGTTCTCGTTATGGTTTGGAAATACCTAGCTGTTTCTTTCACTGACAACCAATAAATTTGTCCCAAAAAATGGCACAGAGTTTCGGTTAAAAACTCCTGTCCGTAATTGCCAAAACGGATAGGTAACCAAACCGTGCTTGTGTTACGGCTGGGAATTACCTAGTCGTTTCTTTCACTCATAACCCAAAAATATGTTGGATCCATGTTACAGTTAGATATCCAGACCAAGTGTTTGTTTCAGGGTTAGGACTCCAAGCCATAAATCTGACATAAAGTAAAAACCCAGTTCTATGGACTAGATTCCTAGCCATAAATCTGACATACCCCAAAACCTACAAGTTCATACTTACTTACGTCTTGGCCGACATACCCATTTCCTAGCCGTAAATACCAGAATTTCCTTTTGTACCACATCCTATCGGCTATTTTTTGAATTTTGAAAAATAGATCTATTAGAAGACTGATTTATAGAAGGTTCTAGCTGTTCAACCACTTATTTATACTTGAAATAACTCTATCTCCATATAACTACTCATTCCAAAACAAAATCACACCTTCTAAAAAATCACACCTTCACTAAAACCCCTACAAACTCAGTGCAATGTACTCAAAGGATAAACCCAACTTTACTTTGGATGAAGATCTATCTCTTTGCAAAAAAATTGTATTATGCTATCCAAAAAGGGGACAAGAACAAAGGAAATGTGGTTTAGTCGGTCAATCACATTGGAGTAAGTTTATTCACAATTTTTGTAGTAAAACAAGTTACACTAATAACCGTGATGGAGTTAAATTGTATCTTTGATTTGCAGACATACGCAAAAAATGGCAGAATATATGGATTTACTTCGTATTTGCAAGCAACTTCGACTTAGAGGTGACACTGATGATGAAATCATAGCTCAAGCTAAGAAATAATGGAGAAAATGAAAAGGTTATGCTTTCAACTTCGAAGCTCAAATCGCCATCATCAAAAACTTCTTGACACATCGAAAGGAATGTTATTAAAACCAACTATGTGATGGGGATATATTACGTATGAAATGGGTTTATTGTGGTATAATTAATGAAAGTATTACTACCTTTCAATCATAGTATGTATTCATGTTGAAACTCAAAATTTCTCAACTTACATATTCATTTACGGACGGAAAAATTGCCCTCTAAACATGTTGACCCAGCCGTAATACAGACTCAGGTGATTCTGGGGAAAAAATGACCAAAAGTTCTTCACTTCCCATTTTTTATGCGTATTTACGGCTAAAAGTTCCTCAGTTTCCAACCGTATTTACTGTTTTACGGCTGGTTCGCCACATATCCCAGCCGTAACACGAAAAAAAATCAGATTTTTCTCGGATTTTTAATGGATTTGAATCGATAAAATTGCTAGTGGAAGTTGATTATAAGGTTTTCTGAGTATTGTGATGAAGGGTTTCATCATTTTTCTTCAAAAAAAATTTCACCAAAAATTTCACCGAAATCACCTTTTTTCCTTCTGAAAATTAAGTTTTGATTTTCAAAAGATTAATCATTTGATTAGTCTAATCCATTCACTAATACAGATTAGTTAGCTTAATCATTTTAATTAGCACTAATCAAATTGAGGGTAGATTAGGTATTACAAAAAATATCAGGATAAAGGGTCTTATGGATTACTATTTCATGACCCTATGCAGCCCCAAAAAAACCAACCGTTGCATCCCCAATAACAGGATTCTTTTCAAAGCATGGAATAACAGGATGTGAGTCTGACGCGGACATATGACCATTTTAGGCGCGTCTTTCCAGGACAGACACATCACTGACGTCGGATGCGTATGCCACACACTATTTTTATATAAATGTATACTAGAAGTGCCTGAGTTTTTTGTATTTGTATTTGTATTGTTTTATTAGTTTATATGTTTATCTAGATTACAAAACAAAGCTTGGCTAAGTTAGTCTAGATAAAGAGCGGCCGAGATTTGTCCAGGAGTGATAAATCTACGACCGTGGTTTTTTCAACTAACCATTATAAGTACTTTATTAATTAGTGTCCTATTAATTTTTCATGATGAATGATTATTTAATTTTTCATGATAAATATTCATTTAATGAATATAATAAATACATATTTTTATTAATAAATAAGTTTATTAAAAACTATATATATATCGATAGGTAAAGAATTTGGTGCTGGCGAGTTTGGAACTCAGGTAACTGGTATCTTCACCCAATGACTTTACCACTGTACTATAGTGATCCCGGCTATTAAAAATTATATTAATAACTTTTAATGGTGGTAGTGAAAGAAGCAGTGGGTGGTCGAAACAGTGGCGGGTATTTGTGAGTGGTGGAGGTGGTAACATTACTGGTGGTTGGAAAAATAGTGGGTGTGGCTGATTTTTACGTACGGTGGTGGATGTTAGTGAATATTAGTGGACAATAACAGTTTTGTGTCTTTACAAAACGGGAAACATTGTATTGTGATAGATGTAGTTGGCTGTTTTTAGCACAACTGGTAAGGACGAAGCACAAATATTTTGAGGAGGATACTAAATCATACTCCCTCCGTCCTAGTTTACTTGCCTAAATTGGGCATTTTTTTGGTCCTAATTTAGTTGTTAAGTTTCATATTTTTCCCCATTTTATCCTAATTTACCCTTATGTTGGAATCAGATTATGGTATTGAGAATTGTGTAATTCTATTTCCCACGTACATCTTAAATACTCTTCTCTATATATATATTTTGTTCCCTTCTTCTCCAACTAAAACAAACTCTCTCTAGACCAAAAAACTAGATATGCATCTTAAATTCTAGTTTGGGGGTAATTTTGGAAAAATATTTCCTCTCTTTAATTTCATTAATCTGTGTGCAAAAACCATTTTAAGCAAGTAAACTAGGACGGAGGGAGTATAAGACAATATGACCGTGACCGCTGGATCACCCAAATGGGATCCCAACTATTTATAGTACCCGATCGAATAAATCACGGCTTTTAGTATTAAAATAAAATTAATTACATTTTCAGATTACAAAATAAAGTTTGGACAAGTTAGGCTAGATAAAAAACGATCAAATTTATACTTGGAGAACATAAATCTACTGCTATAAATGATCACGTTTAATTAAAATTTAATAATAAATATTCAATTGATATTTCATAATAAAGGTTTTTTTAATTAATCAAATGAATATATTTTTGTTGATACATAATAAATTTATTTGATATTAACCATATCAGTAAACATTAATGGTGGTTGTGATGATGGGCAGTGGTAGGGATAATGGTGGTGGGTATTGGTGAGACTGGTGGAGTGGTAACGATAATGTGGTGGTGGAAGAAGTAGTGGTAGTAGGGTGATAAAATGGATCCTAAGATAGGTAAATTAAGCACTAATTGTGGTTGTGATGGTGGGCGGTGGTGGTGGATCAACGGTGAGGATAATGGTGATGGGTATTGGTGAGACAGGTGGAGTAGTGACGATAATGTGGTGGTGGAAGAAGTAGTGGTAGTAGGGTGAGAAAAGGTGTCCTAAGATAGGTAAATTATTTAGTCACCCTTGATTAATTTTTCTTTGTTTTGTTTTAATTAATAACAATTAGAGTTTACGAAGTATCTGGTTGGGAGTCTCGCAACAAGTTGGGCTCCCACACCCTTTTGAATAATAAAACCTAACCGGTGAAAGATAAACCTTCCTACTTTGTCATTTATGTCATGGTTCGACAAGCAGTTCTTAAGTCTCGTCAAGAAGATCACTGGTTCTTCACTGAGTTCCCCTAAAGTGGTGAAAGCAAAAACGTTGAAGCTGTAGCCTAGAGCCGTACATTTATCCAAGTATTTCTTGCGTTTGCGAGCAACAACCCTGGAGATAGCCTGACCCGGAGTAAAATTATGGGCACCATCTCCTGAAAAAGGCGAGACCATGTGATATCGAAGCACGTGTCGCGACCGTTCTCCCAATTATATACCATAATATCTGCTGGTCTCGGATTAGGATCATTGCTTGATAAAATCCCTAGAGTGACTTCTTTGCGAACAACTACTCCATACTTAAAGCAAATATCAGCAAGTATGTCCCGAACAAGATTATGTCTAAACTTGGGATCTACATCATTTGCGCAATGCACCGCATGGTCTCCAAAGGCATCCATCAAACTTCCTCAGCAAGGGCATGGGATATTAGCTTCGAAAAGAGGTATGCCCAATCTGTAACACAGAACAAATCTGAATTGCCTCCGTCCCGTGCACTGGTTTAGTCCCTCTATGGGTATGGCCATCAAATAGTCCTGAGCGTGAGCGATTTTATTACACTGCCAGAGTATCGAGTCTCTTACAGTCATCGTGAATTTCTCAGGTATTTCTTTCACCACCGCGTCAAAATATGGTGCTGCCAGGTTCTTCATAGACTGTGGGGCAGTTTCATTGACGAGATGTTCAGAAGAGGGTAAGCCGCATACCTGTGCGTATTGTTGTACGACTTGCTGTGAGATGGGGTTACTTTCCGGGATTGTTGTGTTGTTGAGGATGGATCTCTGAAAAATTAGTGTCTGGAGTTGGGAGGCCAAATAACAGTAATTGATAGTATCATACATGGTATAGATGTTGAGGCCATCATGCTTGATCGGCACGGTAGCTATACGTTGCTGCAGAAGCCCAAATCCGGCACCATCTCCGGTGATTATATGTCTCAAATACTGTAGCAGGTGAGAATCATATCTGACATGTCCTTGTTGCAGGGCCTGGGGATGGGTAGTGCGCATGGTAAAGTACAGCCTAGACACTCCAGAGCAGTTACGTAGCAACAACAGTTCACTTTGGGGGTCATTTAGCTTCTTAATAGTTTCCATTAAGGATATTGTTTTTTCGACCCTGCATTGTATCATATCGTCACATAACTGCATGTCTAGGCTCACAGGGCCTCCGAGAAGCTTAATGCCCAACGTTTGTTTGCTGATGTTATGAGGGAAGACACCATCTTCATATCCCCTAGGATCAGGCGTTGGCCAAAACAATTCAGTTTTGCTGACGTTCAAATGCAAGCCTCTAAACTTACCTTCACTTTGTATAATTTGCAGTGCTTTAGAGACTTCTATTGTGTCTCCCACAACAGTTCCGTCATCTAGATACCACGCATGCAGGTCGAGAGTGCATTGGGCCACTATTTGATTTTAGTTTTCAAATTACTTTTTTTATTATTTTTTAAAATTAAAACAATTTTTAAAGGCTAGATTTTTCCAAAAAAGAAGATGTGATTTTAAGATTTGCCGGGTCGTGGAAAGGAAGAAAAATGAAACTTATAAAAAAAATTAACCAAACACAAGGCTACGCGCGAATTAATTGTAATCGGTTCAGTTTCTCACATCTCTCTTTATTCCCATTTTTTGTCATGGTTTATGTCTCTGTCATTATTTCTGCCCTACATCATGAGTTTATGCAAGGCTACGCGTGAATTAATTGTAATCGATTTAGTTTCTCACATCTCTCTTTATTCACCTTTTTTGTCATGATTTCTGTTTTTTCTTTAGCTACCCAACTTCGGGTATGAAAATGCGGGGGGTCTAACAACCACACCCAACAATTCGTTTGGAAATCTGAGAGGACTTACTCCAATATACTTTCTATAGAATCAACTAGACAGTCAGACTCTATCTAGAGTAAAGTATATCAAAGAGTTTAATATCTTTGTTTTACAATGTAATCAACAAATCAAATAGATAGAAATCCGCGAGTCTGATTGTTATGTGAAACAACTTGAACGGTACCAAAGACCAATGTTCAAGTGTCAATCAATTTAAATCAAGAACCAAAGGTTGGATATTCTAATTGATTGATCTAAACGCACAACCTGTGATATTTCAATTATATAACAAAATATAATGCAGAAAAGAAATAGTACAGACACCAGAAGTTTTGTTAACGAGGAAACCGCGAATGCAGAAAAACCCGGGACCTAGTCCGGATTGAACAACACACTGTATTAAGCCTCTACAGACTCTAGCCTACTACTAATTAACTTCAGACTGGACTGTAGTTGAACCCTAATCAATCTCACATCGATTCAAGGTACAATTGCGTTTCTTACGTGTCTGATCCCAGCAGGATACTGCGCACTTGATTCCCTTGGCTGATCTCACCGACAACTAAGTGTTGCTACAACCCAAAGTCGAAGACTTGATAAACAAATCTGTCTCACACAAAAAAGTCTATATATTGAATAAATCTATCTCCCACAGAAATACCCAAGAGTTTTTGTTCCGTCTTTTGATAAATCAAGGTGAACAAGAATAATTGATAAACCGGTCTTATATTCCCGAAGAATAACCTAGTATTGTCAATTACCTCACAATAATCTTAATCGACTAGCGAAACTAGATATTGTGGAATCACAAACGATGAGACTAAGATGTTTGAGATTTCTTTTATCTTGCCTATTGGAGAAATTAATCTCGAGTCAATTATTTCAATTGTACTCAATACGATAGAATCGGGAAAGATCAGAATACGCAACAACAAAGAAAATAGTTGGGTCTGGATTCACAATCCCAATGAAGTCGTTAACCTACAGGGTCTCGATAGAAACCTAAGTTTAAAGGAGAATCGACTCTAGTTATGCAACTAGTAACACACATGAGGTGTGGGGATTAGGTTTCCCAGTTGCTAGAGTTCTCCTTTATATAGTTTTCAAATCAGGGTTTGCAATCCAAGTTACCTTGGTAACAAAGCATTTAATATTCACCGTTAGATGAAAAACTTGATCCAACCAAGCTAATATCTTTCAACCATTATATCGAACTTAGCTTGTTACAAACAAATGAAATGTACCCTCATATAGGTTTATGTAACCGTACCTAAACGTGTACACCATGTTGAGTCACAAATATCTAACCGAAGTTAGCCATATGATTACTCTCATATCAACCTTATTCATCTTAACCATAACTAGTTCAAATGACTCGAATGAAACTAGTTAAAGAGACGTTCAATTGCTATATTCTCATAGAAGTATGAAAGAACACGATTGAAGCAAAATCAATTTGATTCACTCGAATCAATACATGAACATTACAGCCACGGTTTGCAAAGATTGCATTCCTTAATTTATAAATGTTTAGTTTCATGTACAAAACCGATTTTAGAAAGTAACCAACTCAAGTATGCAAACGGGTACGCATACTTAAGTAGTCGGGCCGAGTTTGGTTACGCCAGTACGCGTACGGGTGCGCATACCTACTCACACTCCAAACTCTAGCAGAAATTCACGGATGTTAGACTTCCGCCAGTATGCGTACGGGTACGCATACTTGCCTAGACATCCAACAACCGCCAGTACGCACACGGGTATGTATACTTCAGGTTCCCGGTTTTGGACTTACACACAAATGTGATAACACACTATGTTTATATCCAAACATGGTTACATGATTCTAAGCTCTTTATTTAAATCGTTGAAACTTTCTTAGACGATGACAATAGCCGTTTTCACACACTATTAGCATCAAAGCAATTTTCAAGATATTGAAATAATCATAATGAAACATTCCAAGACTACACCAAATAATTGTATCACACAAACCATGTAAGATGTTACTCGTCAATTTTCACATGATATAAGATGAACTTGGTCGAAGCGAAAGCTTGCCAACACATATTTAGAGAAATATGTAAGCGAGATAAACTCAGCTCGAAATCTCAAATGTGTATATAAAAAACTATATCGTAATACGACTTATGTATCAATATAGGAGATAGAGTAGAAATACACTTTCCAAGTGATAGACGAGTTTCAGTCTCCACATACCTTTTATCGATGAAGTGCCACAAGCTCCCCTTAGTAGTTCTTCGTCTTCAAATGATGAACTCCGCGAAGTCTAATCTCAACTACACAATCTATGTCCTAGTCTGAGACATCTATAAATAGGCTAGAAATCAAGGCTTATAGTTTCCATCACTAACATTGAAAAACAAGCTTGAGATAGCAACGTATGCGAGTTCGACCGAGCAATGCTCTAACAATCTCCCCCTTTGTTAAGTTTAGTGACAAAACTATCAATACATATGGATTACAAGATAAATAAAAATTTGTAGCTTCTCATCCAAATGCTTGATCTCCTTGGCATCTTCAACACGACTCGAAAACTTCGTCATTTCCAAGTACTCCATGATTTTAAACGTGTTCAGCTCAGCATCATAGTTGTTGAAGATCTGTAGCGATGAGAAAAAAATTGCTCTCGATCATTGTTATACAGTGTCAAAGTATTATTACACAGAATTAAAGTTCAATTGTATCACAACTTTGACAACAATACTATGGTGATATGTATCACTCCCCCTTATTCAATACTTCATCTCGACATGAAAACCACTCCCCCTTACATAATGATCCGTAAACCATATGTATTTGTAGTATGAAATTACACATTAATTCTCCCCCTTTTTGTCAATATAAATTGGCAAAGGTGCAAAAACCAGTGGGATCCTCATGAAATTTTCATAGAGATACTTCATGACCAAAAGAGAATAACATACCAACTTATTTAGATGCAATCATAAAGTTGAAGCTAAATGCATTCATCAAAGAGTTTATAAAGATACAAGATAACCTCTATAATATTCCACAACCGCACTCCCCACAAAGATTTAGAAATTAAGCACAAGTTCAAAATGAACTCTCCCCCATAAAATGTCATTCCCGAAAGAACAACAAAAGGCGACCTTGCTTTTACAAGAAAAGAAGGACTTCTTTGGATATAACCAAATCACATGAAAACATGGATTTGAATCCAAAAATCTCAATTGAATCAACCACAAAAATGATCAATTCAATTGGCCATGCTCAACATAAGAGAACTTACAGAGCCACACAGTATATGCACAAAAATGTGTGGATCAGAGATCGACCAATGAAGAGCATAGTGACAGTAGAAAGAAGCAAATTATGGAGATTAGAAATCTGCTTCTTTCTCGTAAAACAATGAAGAGCATAGTGATTATTTTCCCACAAAAGTAACAACATCGTGGATTTGAGACATGATTGCCTTGACCCAAAAATTCTTCCTGCACATGCAAATGTACCTTAGCCAAAATCCATTCCCACATAACGGTGAGCATCCCCCAATTTGTGAGAGTATCTCCCAATTGTTCCTTCTTTTTTCTAAGTAGTGAACGAAATAATATTCTACTGCCCATAGGATTTGCTCTAACGATTAATTATGTTTGTTCCAAAGGGTTGTATGACTTACATACACAATATTAAAAGATTCGAGGATAAGGACATGTTTATTAACCAACTCCTCAAAACATTTAGACCTGGATCGATCGGTTTGATTCTTCTCAGACAATTACGACATGTATGAATTGATAGATACATTTGAAACACATATCCTTTCCCGTGCCGTTACTACAGTGACCCCCGATCAAAAATTATATTAATTAATTTTTCATGGTGGTAGTGAAAGAAGCAATGGGTGGTGGAAATAGTGGCGGGTATTTATGAGTGGTGGAGGTGGTAACATTATTGGTGGTGGAAAAAATAGTGGGTGTGGCTGGTTTTTACGTACGGTGGTGGATGTTAGTGAATAGTAGTAGAAAATAATAGTTTTGTGTCTTAACAAAATGGGCAACATTTTATTGTGATAGATGTAGTTGGCTGTTTTTAGCACAACTGGTAAGGACAAAACACAAATATTTGGAGGAGGATACTAAATCATATAAGACAATATGATCAGGACCGCTGGATCACCCAAATGGGATCCCAGCTATTTGTAGTACCTAAATGTTTCTTTTATTAATCAAATGAATATATTTTTGTTGATACATAATAAATTTCTTCTATAAGTAACATGCAAAATTGCATATGTTTGAAGTTGATCACCAGTCTTAACTCGTTCATTAGTTTCACCAATTAGATCCTCAGTACAAAGGCTTTGTTTAACCCCAACAGATTGATTTTTTCAAAAGGTTGAAAAAGTACTTTTGCATTATATTCTTCGTCATTGTTTTCAGGATCTTTTATCGTGGGAAAAACTTCAAGAAATGAAGGAACATCAATGAGTTTTTCCACAGACTCTGTAGAAGGTATCTCAATAGGGGCTTGAAGATTTTGACGAAAATCACTTACATCGTCAATGATAACACTAGCAGATTCCATCATAACTACTGTTCGAAGATTGTAAACTTTGAATCCTTGACTATCCGTTGCATCCCTAAGAAGATACCTTCATCACTTTTTGTATCAAATTTACCTCTTTATTCTCTATCTTTGAGGATATATAAATTACTTCCAAAGACACGCAGATAACCTAGATCAGGTTTTTTTCGTACAATGGTTCGTAGGGAGTATTTTGAGTTATGGATAATGAACACAATTTATTTAATAACAAGATTTAAAACCTGCTTCTCTACAAAAACTTAATGGTATATTTTTGTTGTGAATCATGACTCTAACCTCTCTTGAATTTTCTTGTTTTTCCATTCTGCGACTACATTGGCCTGTGGAGTAACATGAGGAGAATATCGTGAGATAATACCGAGATTGTCACAAAAGTCAACGATGTATCCTTGAATTATGTTCCACGGTCGCTTCTAATTTTCTTGAGTTTGTGACCTTGTTCAATCTGAATTTTGTTCACAATAATCTTAAACTCCTATAAGGTTTCTTTCTTTTTGCAAGAAAGCTACCTTATCAACTATAACTAAAGCATATCTTTTTCCACCAACAACAACTTGATGTATATGACCAAAAAGATGCATGTGAAAAGATCAAGAGGAGATTCAGTAGCAATATGATCGAATGCCTTATATGGGACTTTAGTCTGTTTGCTTTTAGACAAGTACCACATACACCATCAATATTAGCATTAATGTTTAGAACTCCACTTACAAGTTCTTTATTAATGAACTACCCAAGAGGCGATGATTTATGTATCCAAAGCGTTCATGCCATGGATGTGTTCGTTCCACCCTAGTTAAATTACAGTTAAGGTTAGACTGAGTATCCAAGAGATAACAATTATTAGTGCTTCAGATGCCACGAAAAATGAAATTACCTGATTTGTATTCATTATCATACCTTTCAGAGCTGAAGACAACTCTATTACCTTTTGTTGATGGTGAATTTTTGGCGAAGGCTAAACCGTCAAATTTCCTTTACCTAGCTGTACAAACACGTGAATTTTATATGTCTCAGACCGACAACAAAAGTATGAAATTAATATTTTATATTCTGCAAGAGAATTGAAATAAAATCCATGTTACATACATCTATGACTGATCATGCAACCTCTTCAAAGCATAAATATGTATGAGAATATTGGAGCCTCGCCCGATTGAGCTTTCAATATTCTATATATATATATTGTTATTTATACTGTATGACTCAGTATTTGCTTTTGTATAGAAAACTCATTATGTTGAGACTTTAAAACACTACTGGTGTTTGTTGCAACACTTCCAAGATATTTTCTGCTGATACAGAATATGTATTCAGAATTAGTTGGTGTTTCTACCATCATGTACCTCGTTCTCGAATCAAACGATGCTCCTATATAGATTACTTATAAGTATAGAACGACTCATTAATTAATTCTAGTGCTACATTCACCAAATGAATTAATAAAAAATATTTTATTTTCACCAAAAAATATCGGCACTTCAATTTATAGCTTTTCTCGCCTTTGAGACATATAGTCTACCAACGGCTATACCCAAGAAAATGAAGTGGGTGTTGTTTGAGCATTGGCCGGTCGAACTCGCATGCGTTGCTATGTCAAGCATTTTTGTCAAGTTTAGTTGTCAAAACTATATGTCTTAATTTCTAGACTACTTATAGCTAAGTCTCGGTTTAGGACAGTTTAGTGTAGTTGAGCTCCAGACTCCATGGCGATCATCTTACGAAGACGAAGAACTACTCAAGGAACCAGTGGAACTTCATCCGACTAAAAGGTATGTGGATACTTGAACTTATCTATCACTCAAAATTCTATCTACTCTATCTCCTACTCTTGAGACAAAGTCGTATAATCATGATAGTTTTCATACATACACATTTGCTATTTCGAGCCGAGTTTACTCGCCTATCTTTTTCTCGAAATATGTATTGGTACGATTTAAACACTTTTCATCTTAACCCATGACGAAAGTCATGATGACGTTTCAATCTTCAAAATAGCTTTGATGACGATAGTTGTGAATAACGACTGTTATAACATTATAGAAGAATGTTTCAATGATTGAAATGTAGAGTTGAGATTGCGTAACCAACTATGGATATAAACATATATAGTGTGTTCGCACATTAGTGTATAAATCCATGTGTCGGAAACCAAATGTGTGCATACGGTATTGGTGAAGGAGACAGGTTGGGTTCGAAAATTTCTGCTGAGTTTGTAAGTTTGCAAACTGTTAAACCAGTCACCTTAGGTACGCATACCCGTATGCGTACCCACGGAAGTTTTCGACGAAAATTTCTACCGAGTTTCTAAACTCAAATCCGGTAGCTATGATACACGTACCCGTACGCATACCCAAGCTGGTTATATTTCTCAAATCGGAAGTTCATGAACTTAAACAATAAATTAATAAGGAATGCAATCTTTGCAAACCGTGGCTATATTGTTAATGAATTGATTCAAGTGAATCAAACCGATTTCATTTCAATTATGTCTATTCATAAAGACCTAAGCAATTGAACAACTCTTCAACTAGTTCTTATGAGTCATTTGAACCAGTTATGTGAAGAAGATGAATACGGTTAATATGAAAGTTCTCATATGGCTAACCATTGGTTAACTATTTGTGAACCAACTAAGTGTACACGTTTAGGTACGGTTACTCAAACCTAAATGAAATACATTTCATTTGTGTGTGACAAGCTAAGTTTCGATCTAACGGTTGAAAGATATTAGCTTTGTTAAATCAGGTTTTTCATCTAACTGTGAATATTAAATGCTTTGTTACCAAGGTAACTTGGATTGCAAACCCTGATTTAAAAACTATATAAAGGAGACATCAAGCAACTGGAAAAACTAATCCCCACACCTCCTGTGTGATACTAGTTGGTTTTTCTAGAGTCGATTCTCCTTTAACCTTAGGTTTCTTCTCGAGATTCTGTAGGTTAACGACTGAAAGACTTCATTGGGATTGTGAAGCCAGAAGAAACTACTTCTCTTATAGTTGAACGATCTGATCTTGCCATTTTCTATTGTACGAGTATAATTGAATAATTGACTTGAGATTATATCTCCGATAGGGCAAGATAAAAAGAAATCACAAACATCTTCGTCTCATCGTTTGTGATTCCGCAATATCTAGTTTCGCTACCATAGGATTTAGATTATTGTGAGGTGATTGATAATTCTGGGCCGTTTTTCGGGAATATAAGTCTGGATTATCAATTGGTTTCTGTTCACCATTATATTATCAAAAGACGAAACAAAACTCTTAGGTTTACCTGTGGGAGACAAATTTATCTATTATCATAGACTTTTCTGTGTGATACATATTTGTTTATTAAAGTCTTCGACTTTGGGTCGTAGCAACTCTTGGTTGTGTGTGAGATCATCTAAGGGAATCAAGTGGGTAGTATCCTGCTAGGATCAGAGACGTAAGGAGCGCAACTGTACCTTGAATCAGTGTGATTTTAATTAGGGTTCAACTACAGTCCAGACCGAAGTTAGTTTGTAGTAGGCTAGTGTCTATAGCGGCTTAATACAGTATGGTGTTCAATCTGGACTAGGTCCCGGGGTTTTTCTGCATTTGCGGTTTCCTCGTTAAAAAAACTTCTGGTATCTGTGTTATTTCTCTTCCGCATTATATTTTGTTATATAATTGAAATATCACAGGTTGTGCGTTATATCGATCAATTGTGAAATCCAACCTATGGTTGTTGATTGGAAATTGATTGATCCTTGTATATTGGTCTTTGGTACCATCCAAGTTTATATCTCTTGTATTTGATAAAGACTCACAGATTTCTATTTTTTTGAGTATAGATCAAATCGAGAGATAGAGATATTAACTCCTTGATATACTTTTTATTAAGATTGAGTCTGATTGTCTAGTTGATTCTCTTAAAAGTATATTAGACTTAGTTCATTCAGATTGCTAATCGAAATATTGGGTGAGGTTGTTAGACCCCCGCATTTTCAATTGGTATCAGAGCAGGAAAACACGTTAAAGACCTTATAAGTCTGTGTTTATAGAGATCTGATTATGGATGAATCTATCTCTAATAACGTACCAGTTCAAAAATTACCAGATGATTCTAAAAGCTTGGATTCACCTGAGAGAACTTTCACATCTAAGTCAATATCTAAACATTCTCTTGATGTAAAAACTGTTGATTGGGAAACTCTCCTAGAAGAACAGTTGGATGAACTTTCTGATGAAGGTGATTCAGATATTGATAGAGATGTTGATGAGGAAGTCTCAGAGTATGTTAAGTTTTTGGATTCGTGGAATATGAAGAAGATTACAACTTCTCATGTCTCACCTCTTCTGACTCCTCTCTGTCGAGAAAACAAGAAATTGAGAAGATGTTACGCAGGTGTTTATTTTTCGAATTGTTCTAACGAATCGATCATCAAGGATTATGAGGAAAACCTACGTATGAAGTCACTTGAATGTGATAATCTTTATCAAAAGTACTTTTTGTTGGAAGAGAAACTTGCAGAATCTGAAGCAAGGTTTAACTCTCAACAAATTAGTTTTGATGACAGAGAAAGTGCTTGTCTCGCTCGAGAAAAACGCCTTGAGTATGATTTAGCTGCTACTCTTGATAAAATCAAGATATTGGAAGATGACTTGAAAAAGTTCAATACTAGTTCAAGCAAATTAACCACTATGCTAGGAGCAAGTAAAAATCACCGTGATACACGAGGATTGGGCTATAAGGGAATAGATGCTTCAAGTATTAGCAAAGAGGTAAAATTTGTCAAGACTAGTGATTCTTCTCAACAAAAGGTTTCCACTGATGGCAACAGTGAAATACCTTCACCGGAAATTAAGGTTTGAAAGAGCAAAGTATATCAACCTACAAAGTCAGCATATACAGATCAAGGTAAGAACATTCCTTATGTTTGCCACTATTGCGGAAATAAAGGTCACCTAGAAAGGAGATGTCGTTTCCGTATAAGGAATGAGAAACTTCATGATGTTCTTGTTTGGGAATCACAATAAGTTGTGAAACCAAGATCATATGTTAAGGCTAGTCCCCTTAATGCTACAGGTTGTAACTGTCCAACCTTTATGCAAAGGAATCAGTGATGTGATAAACCTATTTTTGCCTATAAATGTCATGCGAATCCTTTTCAAAATCGTAATGGTTATCAAAAGGATAACTTTGTAAATACGAAGACAAGATCCGGTGTTCCCAGTTGGAGAAAGACTAACTTGCAAAAGAATAGTAAATCCAATCCTCTTTCGAGAAATCTTGAAGAGAGTAACGGGAAGAAGGTTCCGATTGTTTCTAAACGCACTCATAAGTGGGTTCTAAAGAAAGTCAATGACATTTTGAGTGTGAAAAGGAATGATATCCCAGAAAATTCCATGACTATGGAGAAGGCAGTATCCATGATGTTGGAACTTAAAGAGTTCTTTGGAAAGATGGATTTGGATGTGAAAGGTTCTAAAAGTGATCTCTTTCATTATAATCCAAAAGTCACTTGTGGTGAGCAAGATATTGTTCACCTCAACACAACTTGAGTGTGTTTTAAGTGCATCCTCACCAAGGAATGCCTTGTTATGTATACGGTGAGGGAAGCACAAAAATTGGGCGCACAGATTATGTTTGGTAAGGCTGTAGAATTCAATTGGATTCATCTAAAAAAGGTATGTATATAAACTTGAGAAATATTTGTGCTTTTATTTGCTTAGAGAACTTATAATGGTTCACATACCTTTCTTATCGTTCTTTTCTACCTAACTTGATATGTGTTTAAGGTTCTTAAATGTTTAGGTTTGAAAATAATAGTTCGAGATGTTTGGACTACATGGTACACATACCAGGTATGCATAACATCATTTAAAATCAAAATCCAGGGTTTAGGTACGCATACCCGTTTGCATACTGCTCCAGGATACGAAAATTCGTTTGCAAACCCGTATGCATACTTGACGTCGATATTCGGTAAATTTGTTTTGGCCGTAACTTCTTCGTCCGAAATCGGAATGACCTCATTCTTTTTGAATTATGTTCCTCTTTGAATTATCTTCAAAATGGTGATGAGAAATCCTAAATGTGAATGAGTTGAGGTTGTTCTTTGTCCCGTATCTTGTTTTTGAGTGTTTTGCTCCGTTTCGTCGCACTTGTTCTACTGGAATTGGGTACTTGGATTCTTGGAGTAATTCTCTTATAAGTTCATTTGTAGATTTTATAAGAATGATGTTGGTGAATCACAAAGAAGGAAATTCAAGAATGAGAAGTAGTACGCATTGCTATGGGATTCTTGAATGTTCACAATCATCTTATGTGAACTATGATGCATGGTCTTTAATGACTTTGTATGTTCTTCTTTGTTAAGAAAATGTTTTTATACGCTTTTGGAAACCACTCTTGGTGTAAATCCGTGCGAAAAAGATTGATTCTACCTTCTAAGGACAAATATTTATTTTTGTAGTATTAATCTTTATGGTTTTATATATTGCAATATGTTATGGGATATGTGTGTTTGCATCTGTGAACTATGATTGTCCCTTACCATGTCAAAAGTTATCTCTTTCATATGTCGATATGCATGTATTGATACAAGATCGATGAACTTTTGACAAACAAAAGTTAAGCCTATTATGTCAATTTTTTTATGGAAGATAGGTTAAAATCTTTTGTTTACAAAGATTATGTCTATTATATGTCGTTATGCAAATAGTGATGAAGATAGAATGAATCTTTGTATATTTCGCAGTATTTATCTTCCCTGATCCATATTTTATGTATATACTGTGCGTCTCCATAAGTTTTCTTATGTGAGCATTTCCAACTAAACAAATCGTTTGTGATTAATTTGGTCGTGTATTCCGATTAAATTTAATCATGGGTTCTCTTGTGATTAGTTTGATTGAGAATTTTTGAATACAAAATCATTTCCTTATGGTTTTTGGTGTCCAAAGAAATCTTTCTTTTCTTGTAAAAGTAAGGTCGCTCTTATTGTTCTTTAGGGAATGACATCAAAGGGGGGAGAGTTCTTTTGAACTTGTGCTTAATTTTCATATCTTTGTGGGGAGTGCGGCTGTGGAATATTTTAGGGGTTATCTTATATCTTTATAAACTCCTTGATGAATCCATTTAGCTTCGGATTTATGATTGCATTTAAACAAGTTGATATGTACTTTTCTTTGGTCTTGAAGCATCTCCGTGGAAATTTCATTAGGATCCCGTTTTCGTACCTTTGCCAATTTTATTGACAAAAAGGGGGAGAATTAATATGTAGTTCACACTACAAATACATATGGTTTACGTGTTTACAGATCATTATATAAGGGGGAGTGGTTTTCATGTTGAGATGAAAGTATTGACTAAGGGGGAGTGATACATATCACCACAGTATTGTTGTTGAAGTTGTGATATAAGAACTTTGATACTGTGTAATAATACTATGACACTGTATAACAATGACCGAGAGCTTTTGTTTTCTCATTATTATGGCTACGGATCTTCAACAACTATGATGCTGAATTGAACATCTATGAAATCATGGGAGTACTTGGAAAATACGAAGTTTTCGAGTAATGTTGAAGCACCAAAGAGATCAAGCATGTGGACGAGAAGCTACAAAGTTTTATTTATTTTGTAATCCATATGTATTGATAGTTTAGCCACTAAAGTTGACAAAGGGGGAGATTGTTAGAGCATTGCTCGGTCGAACTCGTATGCGTTTATATCTCAAGCATGTTTGTCAAGTTTAGTTGTCAAAATTATATGTCTTGATTTCTAGACTACTTATAGCTAAGTCTCGGTTTAGGACAATTTAATGTAGTTGAGCTCCAGACCCAATGGCGATCATCTTACGAAGACGAAGAACTACTCAAGGAACCAGTGGAACTTCATCCGACTAAAAGGTATACGGAGACTTGAACTTATCTATCACTCAAAAGTCTATCTACTCTATCTCCTACTCTTGAGACAAAGTCGTATAAGTATGATAGTTTTCATACATACACATTTTCTATTTCGAGCCGAGTTTACTCGCCTATCTTTTTCTCGAAATATGTGTTGGTAATCTTTCACTTTAACCACTTTTCATCTTAACCCGTGACGAAAGTCATGATGACGTTTCAATCTTGAAAATAACTTTGATGACGATAGTTGTGAATAACAACTGTTATAACATTATAGAAGAATATTTCAATGATTGAAATGTAGAGTTGAGATTACGTATCCAACTATGGATATAAGCATATATAGTGTGTTCGCACATTAGTGTATAAATCCATGTGCCGGGAACCAAGTGTGTGCATACGGTATTGGTTAAGGAGACAGGTTCGGTACGCGTACCCGTACGCATACCAGCGGAAGTTTTCGAACCGAAAATTTCTGTTGAGTTTGTAAGTTTGCAAACTGTTAAACCAGTCACCTTAGGTTCGCATACCCGTACGCATACCCACGGAAGTTTTCGACTGAAATTTTCTGCTGAGTTTCTAAACTCAAATCCGATAGCTATGGTACACGTACCCGTACGCGTACCCAAGCTGGTTATATTTCTCAAATCGGAAGTTCATAAACTTAAACAATAAATCAATAAGGATGTTTATGGGTGAAAACTGTTTCTGCGGTTTTTTGGTAAATTTGGGTGTGTGTGGATGAGAAACAAATCTAAAACCTAAACAAATGCACTGCACGGTTTCTGATTCGAGAGATCAATCTGTACAATTCTGATCTAAACCAAGAAATGGTCGTTCCAGACTTGCTTCGGTCACAAAGTGAAGGAGATGGGGTTGATCTTAGGGAGGGAAGCGAAGAAGGTATTGAGAGTTTGAAGGTGTTGGTTGTATATGACTTGTATCGGAAAGATGAACCGGCTTGCAAAAAATGTAAGCAATCAGCTCTGAGTGTTTGAATACGTTATATCAACACTTGGTTTATGTCTTTTTTGGAAATAGGGAGGGAAACCTATTTATACAATCCATTGAGCATAACCCTCGTCTCTCGTGGGAAGTGGAGGAAGTGGAGTGATGGGATAGTGGGCTCGTGTGTTAATGTCACACGATCAGCCTTTTCCCACCCCTCCCATCATCACTAACCGTCCATGTCTTCCTGACACGTTCTTGTGATGGCGCGTTGCACGCTTCACGCTGTAAACCGTCAGACCAATACCCCAATAAGTATCACCCAGTTTGTGACATGCTTGATGTCTCGAATGTGTGGATCGTGGGACCCACAGGAAGTAGCATGCGGTGCTAGGCCAAATAACTAAGTTATCTAGGGAATTGATATTTATAAAATATCGTGCGTATTCTATGCATGTAATGTATCGAGTATAATCAATACATATGAAGCATCGTTGTTTTAAGGCTTAACCGAATAAGTCGCGGATTTAAGCGTCTTAAAACATCAACACGTCTAGCCATCTTCGAGCGATCGTTTGGAAGCCTCATGGGCGAGACATCTCATGGTCGATCGCTACATGTGGAAGAGTGGCGTGCGGTGATCACAGAGACGCTTCATTGGTCGTCTAGCTCTTAACCTAGGCTGTCCGACCAAGCTAGCGAAGTTGGACGGACGAGATGGCTTAAAACCCTCATCTGCGATCGTTGATGGAATATTAGGTTTTAAAGAGGTGCGCAAGCATCACTCTTTGGCTTGATCGAACTCAAGCATGGGAGCCAGTTTTGGTAGGATCGATCGGTCCTGCATGGAGGCGTCCCGTCAGTGTACATGTCCATGTTGGCTCATCTCGCGAAGGTGCGATCTATGTCACTCATTTTGGTCGGCAAAGGTGAGTGGTTGAGATCGGTTTTTCGACAGAAATTCGTTGCCGCAAAGGAATTGGAAACCGCGCGACATGCCTACTTTGTGCGCGCGTTTCGAGGCATTCATCCATGGTTGGCCTAGGCCGATCGGTCATACGTGTAGACGGGCCGACAGTGATCATGTTGACATGCTTGGGACCTCTTAAGTCTATATCTACACCCTCCTTCCAAGCTTGCAAAGATGGACGCTCGTGATCGATTAACGACACATGTAACATGCCGCAAACCCTAATTAGGGTTTTGGATCGGTCATGCGCATGCAACTTCAACCAAACGGTTTGACAAGCTATGCTCCTCCCTTGGGGAGGCCGATCATGCCGGGTCCACATTGGGCCGACGATGAACGTGTCTGTACCTGCCTCGTGGTCCTAGGTGTGATCTAAGCCGTCCAACCATGCTTGCGAAGTTGGATGGTCGTGATCAATTTAAGACACTAGTGGACTTCCACGGTTTTTAAAGCATCACACCAGCCATGTTTTGAGAAATCCTTTATTGCTCCATGGCTTGGTCGTGAGAGAACCGATCAGGTAGGTGAAAAGTGGGCCCGCCAATGTGCATGCCAACGCTTCTCCGCTCAATCGCGGGACGATCCAAGCCGTCCAACTTGGCTTGCAAAGTTGGACGGTCGCGACTTCTTTGAGACTGTTTTTGACAGTCTTGCGCATACTAGCCACTCCATACCAGCTCGAACATCCTTCTTCAGGGCTGGCGTTTGGTGGCTATTTGGGGGCATAACATGTGTTCGACCTTCCAGGGCATAAATCGGCCCGCTGGTGGTCATTGCGGTGGTAGCCTTCTCCTACTGAGGATCGTCTAGGCTGGTTAAATCATACGGCCAACCTGCGTGGTCGTGATCGTTTCTGAGACTGACATGGGCAGTCCAGATTTCCCTTAGGAAATATGCTCAATCGGGCTAGTATAACACACCGAGAGATGTAGCATGTACGGGTATTTCGTGCATGCCTCACTATTGACACTTGGAGATTCGTGTTACTCTGCTAAGAGCAACCTCAGTCGTCATGTCGCACCAATAATGAGAGTTCTGCGGGAACAACACAGGAAATACAAGGCTAATCATGCATTAATTAATAATGCTATAAATTCACAGAATATCAGGATTGTTGCTACATGCTCCGTTCTGGGTGTATTTAATTCACAGAATACTGGGATTGTTGCCACATGCTCCATTCTAGGTGAATTAGTAAAGTGAAGACGTATTCATCACTCGGATAGCTTTATCCTCCGTAGGATGTCAGCGTATTAAGTTCGGCTTTTACAATTTTAGCCTTGAACAAAAATCCACCATCAACATTAAGTCCCCTGCCTAGCGCAAAATGGTTACACTATGGTAGGGTAGGCATGAGATGGTGACGTGTACAAGTAAAAAGAAAAGACAAAGGAAGTTTATCTGGAGGAACTCTGGCCAGCCGTGTTGGCAATCGTCCATGTGAGTACGCCAGGTGTGACCACGACCTTGGTGGGACCGGTTTCCTCCTTCGGGTATTTGAGCCAAGAAGGGAATATAACTTGTATGCTCCTCTTCCCATAGAAAACCGTGCATGTAACCCTGGACGAATATGGACCCCACCATGTATATGCTTCGACCAAACGTCACCCTGTTGCACCTATTTGATAGGCATGTGGTCCCGCCTACTTCTCAACCGTGGGACTCATCATGCGCCTGTTTGATCGAACGTGGGGGTTGTTGTGCCTGCTTCGGTTAAACGTGGGTCCACTGCGCGCCTGTTTCGGTCGAATGTGGGACCCGATGTGAGCATGCTTGCTTCGAACATGGGCAGCTGTGCATGCTTCGATCAAACACAAGTTCACCGTGTACATGTTTCAAACGTCGGCCATGTCATGTGCCTGTTTTTCCCGTACGGTTGATGTGCTTGCTCGAGTGTCATCCTTGCTATTTCGACCAAACACCGACCCTGCTATCTTGACCAAACACCGTCCTTGCTGCCTTGACCAAACACCGGCGTTGCTGCCTTCTTCGCTCGAACGTGGGACCCACCGTGTGCTTGCTTTGCTCAAAAATAAACTTTGTGTGCTCAAATGTGATGTGGATCCTGTAGAGAGCGTTGAAGTGTTGAAGCGACTTCTTCTGGAGAGAGAGCTGAAACGCCTTCTTCTGGAGAGAGCTGAATCGCCTTCTTCTGGAGAGAGAGAGAGAGAGCATTAATGCGGCTTTTGCTTCAGTTTGGTTTCCCCTTGCGAATTACATGCTTCTTGATTGACCATCTCTCTTGTGCTGAATAAGTTCTTGACTGATGGCGAAGGAATTTCATGTTGAGCCTCAATTCCCAAGCGTGGTCTACGTGGCTCTATCTTGTATGCCCGATGGGTCTACCATAATAAAGGTATCGCCATCCAGCCTTCGTACTAGTAATCATATTACTTATCCATGGGTAAAAATATGCAGAAGTTTTTAGATTACCTTTTGTACGTAGTGGTCGTTGATATGGTGAAGCACTGGATGGTATCAATCGACGAGCAACAACGGTTCTTGGCAGCAACTGTGATCAGAAGAGACTGGCAGGGAGATGCGTGGTGGCAACTTGCACGGACTTGGAACCCTTCATACAATGGTAGAGATCGTCTCGTTATTAGAGGAAGAAGCTGGAACCGATGGATTTCTTGATGTTTCTTCATGGAATATAGAAGAGGGAGACAGTCACCTGCCCACGAGTATCCACTGAGCTTTCGACTTGATAGATATTATCACGCTAGGTTCATGAGGCCGTCTTTACGTCTGCTCACTTATATCCTCGTCTTTGGACATCTTGGAATCATAATGATAGCGTGCTTGTATCTCTCTAAATTCACCATCTTTGAGATGGGCAGTGCTAAGCAGTCCCCAGTCATACTCCTTTGACATTATCATCTTTGGATCGTGTTTTTGAGGAGTAGGGAAGTTCCTTCATGCAAATGAATTAACTAATAGGTTCTGCAAATATGATGAAGCTCTTGACATGGAGGATTTGTATGTACCTCTTAAGTCCCAGGTGCAATCTCCTTTGGTAACGCAACTACTTCTTCCACGGGAGACAAATTCTGAAAGCGTCTCTCATTGATGTAGTTACCGTCGATCCAGATATGGAATATCTTGGACATTGTTTCATCATTGTGGCAGTCGTGCATGTGGTACTAGAGTTGAAGTTGGAAATTTTGGACCGGAGGATGTTGTATCTCGGTGGCTTTCCTCTTGCTGCTTCAGCAAAACTGCTTACGGGAGGCTGAAGGTTGTATTGTCTGTTGGCGAGATGTATGCTGAGTAACGAACATCATGAGGCTCTTAATTACTGGAAAACCTATTTCTTTCTAGCAGGGCAGATGCTGTTGTAGATGAGCGTTCAACAGCTTCACGAAGTCCGGAGGATGACCAAAAGCGCAGATTCCCCAACATAGCACGATAGACATGCACCATCGTCTGATAGAGTGATTCTCCCGGATCTTTCTCGACATGACGTGCGGACATCGTTATCTTCTTGAGGATGCTCCCTTGAGGTATCGGCTCCAGTGGAAGATTGCCGTCATAGAGTGTTGATACATTGCACCGGCATTCTTTAAACCAAATGGCATTACAATATAATAAAAATTTCCGAGAGGAGTTCGAAAAGTTGTCTTACTTGCGTCATGCTCGTACATCCTTATCTTATTGTACCCGCTATATCTATCCATGAAGAAGAACATGTCGTGTCCACTGATGGAGTCTACTAACATGTCAATGTTAGGTAGAGGAAAATCGTCTTTGGGGCAGCATTTGTTCAAGTCTCTGAAATCCACGCAACACCTGATCTATCCGTTTTTCTTTTCACCGGGACCATATTAGCCAACTAGGTCAGATGATGAATGAGCTTAATGAAGCCAGCAGCAAGCAACTTCTGAATCTCAGTCTTGATTTGCTCTTCTGCCTCGTGCCTGAATTTCCTCGGAGATTGCTTGATCAGCTTGGCTCCAGTTATGACATGTAGATAGTGGGTGACCAATTTTTCATCTGGACTGGGCATTTATTCATACGTCCAAGCGAATATTTCCTGGTATTCTTTGAGAAGTTGTACAAGCTTCGTGCGTTCATCCGTACATAAGGTTGAGCTGGTGGAGATAGGCCTAGGAGATACCTCATTCCCAATGTTAACGATTTCGAGCTCATCAGTTGCGGATTTGGTGTTGTCTTGCAGCTGCCGTGGAGCATCCAACACCTCTTCCTGTGGATCGTTGTTGTAGCAGTCTCTCCTGCTCATTGCTAATAGCGGCGTCAGTATACGGTTTTCCTTTTCTGGTCACGGATTTCCACAAAAGTTCGTTCCCTCTTAGCGTGAGCGTGGGTTGCGGCTTCACCGGATGAAGAAGAACGCCTTGTCAACAAAGATGCATCGTGGGGCTTAGCCCTCAATGATGCGAGTCGGTCCTTCTCCTGAATCGACGCCCACATGGGAAGTGGGATGCAATGAACTTTGCCTGATCCTTCCCGCGGAGCTTCTCTTGGTTCAAACAATTCCACTCCATATATCGGTGCATAGGGAGACAGCGGTGCAGGGATACGAATGAATTATTTATTCAGCATAGTCTTCAAGCACTGGTGATATGTCGAAGGGACAATCCTACTGTCATGAAGACACGGTCTCCCCAATATCATGTGGTAGTCTGGATCTTTTTATATGACTTCGAATTTCACCTTTGACTGGACGGTCCCTGTAGATAAATTCAGGTTGACATACCCGTACACGTTGGTTTGGTTTCCCTCGAAGAGTGTCATCGTAGTAGGCTCCCGTACGATCTTTCCTGGGCGAACCTTGGTTGTCCTGAGAGTCTTGATAATAATTACATTCGAAGACGCTCCTGTGTCGATAAGGGCCCTCTTGAACTCTAAATCCTTGATGCGTGCGGTAACATGTAGGGCACGGTTGTGACCTTCCTATGGTTGATTGCAGCAAACGTCTCCGCCCGCTGATTATTCGATAGGTGTAAAAGTTCGCATAAACTTTCCACTAGAGAAGACGCTTCCTGATCCACCGGCCTCTGGTTCATAGTGAAACTATTGACTTGAGGAGGATCGTTGTGAGGATCAGTCCCAAGTATAGGATTCTCCATGACATGACCTCTCATATCTGATGTCAACTTGATGAGGAGATCAAGTATGTCGTTTATCGCTTCTTTGATCAGGTCCATGTAGGTCCGCACCGCTGAAGTACCTTCTCCGGGTGCGTTGAATGCGTTCCTTGTTGGATCCAGAGGCTGTCGCGGCTTTTGTGGAAATCGATCAGTTAATGTCTTAAGAAAAGTGAGTACCTCTTCCTGAGTTGTAGCCATGTCTGTCTGTGCCTTAGCAAGGATTTCTTGTCTCTCCATCAAATCCACTATGGTAATAGGGGGTTGTCCTCCTCTGGATCCTCCAGCTCCTCGTCCCGATGGAGGAGTTGTTGTTGCTCTGGTGACAGCTGGAGGCGTTACACTTGAAGTGATGCCAGGGTTTGCGGCTGCTCTGGCTCTGGTGATAGGAGGTGTCACACCTAATGGAATATCTCCTCCTGCTCCGCTGGTGCTGGTAGTAGAGGAAGTTATTCCACGAGATACATTGATGGTATTGACTGGATGCACGGTGACCCCTGGGATATTAACACCGAGAGTGTTGTCAGCGCTAGTCCCGTCAGGATTGGTTGCTGATCCATGCCTAAGATCCACCATTTTCGAAATCAGTAAAATTGAATTAGTATTGAAGAAATTGACTTCACAACCGAGAGATTAATCTCCCACTGTGGTCGCCAATTATTTATGGGTGAAAACTGTTTCTGCGGTTTTTGGTAAATTTGGGTGTGTGTGTGTGTGTGGATAAGAAACGAATCTAAACCTTAAACAAATGCACTGCACGGGAATGCTTTCTGATTCGAGAGACCAATCTGTACAATTCTGGCATAAACCAAGAAATGGTCGTTCCAGACTTGCTTCGGTCACAAAGTGAAGGAGATGGGGTTGAACTTAGGGAGGGAAGCGAAGAAGGTGTTGAGAGTGTGAAGGTGTTGGTTGTTTATGACTTATATCAGAAAGATGAACCGGCTTGCAAAAAATGTAAGAAATCAACTCTGAGTGTTTGAATACGTTATATCAACACTTGGTTTCTATCTGTTTTGGAAATAGGGAGGAGAACCTATTTATACAATCCATTGAGCATAACCCTCATCTCTCGTGGGAAGTGGAGGAAGTGGAGTGATGGGATAGTGGGGTCTTGTGTTAATATCACACGATCAGTCTTTGCCCACCCCTCCCATCATCACTAACCGTCCATGTCTTCCTGACATGTTCTTGTGATGGCGTGTTGCACACTGCACGCTGTAAACCGCCATACCAATACCCCAGTAAGTATCCCCCATTTTGTGACATGCTTGATATCTCGATTGTGTGGAGCTAAATAACTAAGTTATCTAGGGAATTGATATTTATAAAATAGCGTGTGTATTCCATGCATATAATGCATCGAGTATAATCAATACATATGAAGCATCGCTGTTTTAAGGCTTAACCGAATAAGTCGCGGATTTAAGCGTCTTAAAATATCAACACGTCTAGCCATCTTCGAGCGATCGTTTGGAAGCCTCATGGGCGAGCCATCTCATGGTCGATCGCTCCATGTGGAAGAGTGGCGGACGGTGATCACAGAGACGCTTCATTGGTCTTCTAGCTCTTAACCTAGGTTGTCCGACCAATCTGGTGAAGTTGGACGGACGAGATGGCTTAAGACCCTCATCTGCGACCGTTGATGGAATATTAGGTTTTAAAGAGGTGCGCAAGCATCACTCTTTGGCTTGATCGAACTCAAGCATGGGAGCCAGTTTTGATGGGACCGATCGGTCATGTATGGAGGCGGCCCGTCAATGTACATGTCCATGCTGGCTCGTCTCGCGAAGGTGCGATCTAGGCCACTGAGTTTGACTGGCAAAGGTGAATGGTTGAGATCAGTTTTTCGACAGAAATTCGTTGCCGCAAAGGAATTAGAAACTGCGCGACATGCTGATTAGTTTCAAAAGTTGTTGTAGTAGTAGAGTTCGTCTAAGACTTGTGAAGGTTCGATTTTTAAATTTAATAAAAATAAATATACAAATAATGTTAACAATGGTGAGAGGTACTGGGACTAAGAATTTCAACAAATTCCATTCATGTGATTCAAAATTATTCCTGCACAATTATAGCTTGTATGATAACAATTTGTTGACTCTAGTTCCTTGCCTAATGTAGATTTTGAGAGCAATGAATGTAAATCTAAAGCATGAGACATCAAAACATTTTAGCTAAGCATGACCCATCAATTGAAATGACACTCATTCAATACAAATCATAAATCATTTCATAAACAATGCAAGTAGTCATAAAAAGAAATTAATTTATTTACCACAATGAAGAAAAATGGCTCCATCCGTCGTCCCAGCGTGGGGTTTAACTTCTCATATTAATCACTTGATCAAAATACATGTTTGTTGCTCAAAAGTTGATTAAAATGATGAAAAGGTGTAAAACAGCGAAAGTACGACCCACAAAAAGCGTCTAAAAAAACGATAAATAGTAATGGTCACAGACGCAGTATCTCTACGACCCACGCCTGTGTGTCGTTCTCACTGTTGGAAAACGACTGTCCTGACGAGTCTGTTCTTCGTGTTCTTGGTGTTCTTCATCAGCAGCAGCAACAGAAAAATGGCAGCTCTGCAACTCGTGATTTCTCCATTCTGTAGCCTCCGACACTTCCCCAAACTCTCCACCCCTTTTCTGTGATGCTAGCAGCCTATATATACCCATTCTGACCGAGAATATGTTCTCATAACTCCAAATAATTCCCGGCAGTTAATAACAAATATTCCCATGCAAGATACGGAGATTTCTTCCCTGTTTTGAATCTTCACGCGTCTTTGCACATCTGACACACTCCAATTAGTCTGAAACACATCCCAGAAGTAGTTAAACACACATCCATCTTACTCCATGCACAGAAAACACGTACAATCCCGTGAAAAACTCTTCTCAACTAAGCACTCCCATGTTTTCTTCTCACCGAGAATCTAGACAAATATAGCTGACGAAATCGACCATACCACGCCTGTTACCACCATTCAAGTCATCCCAACAATTCCCAGTCGTTGAGTCTCCTTCATTCTCGTCCAAACTGCCAACCCTAATTCTGGTTCTTTGAAACCAGATTTTCCCGCCAAAAACAGATTTGAAAGGTAGAAGATGGTGTCCCCCTAACCAAACTGTGGGTGCGAATAGAAGGTGCCCAACGGAGGTGCCCCTTATCCAAATTGAGGGTGCCTTTAGTACTTTTCTCCGGGAGTCCAAATAGCACTTTTTGAGAAACTTTTTCCACACAAGTGTATTTCTCCAAAAACCCCTACAAACACACAAAGCATCAAAATTAGTACAAAAATCGAGCACTAACAATAGAGACATTAAGTACAATTTAGACACAAAAATGTGTCTATCACATGCCTACTTTGGGAGCGTGTTTCGAGGCGTTCGGCCATGGTTGGCCTAGACCGATCGGTCATACCTGTAGACGAGCCCACAGTGATCATGTTGACATGCTTGTGACTTATTAAGTCTATATCTACACCCTCCTTCCAAGCGTGCAAAGATGGACGCTCGTGATCGATTAACGACACATGTAACATGTTGCAAACACTAATTAGGGTTTTGGATCGGTCGTGCGCATGCAACTTCAACCAAACGGTTTGGAAAGCTATGCTCCTCCCTTGGGGAGGCCGATCATGCGGGGTCCACATTGGGACGACGATGAACGTGTATGTACCTGCCTCGTGGTCCTAGGTGTGATCTAAGCCATCCAACTATGCTTGCGAAGTTGGATGGTCGTGATCAATTTAAGACACTAGTGGACTTCCACGGCTTTTAAAGCATCACACCAACCATGTTTTGAGCAATCGTTTATTGCTCCATGGCTTGGTCGTGAGAGAACCGATCAGGCATGTGCAAAGTGGGCCCGCCAATGTGCATGCCAACGCTTCTCCGCTCAATCGCGGGACGATCCAATCCGTCCAACTTGGCTTGTGAAGTTGGACGGTCGCGACTTCTTTGAGACTGTTTTTGACAGTCTTACGCATACTAGCCACTCCATACCAGCTCGACCATCCTTCTTCAGGGCTGGCGTTTGGTGGCTATTTGGGGGCATAACATGTGTTCGACCGTCCAGGGCATAAACGGTCCCGCTGGTGGTCATTGCGGTGATAGCCTGCTTCTACTGAGGATCGTCTAGGCTGGTTAAATCACGCGGCCAACCTGCGTGGTCGTGATCCTTTCTGAGACTGACATGGGTAGTCCAGATTTCCCCTAGGAAATATGCTCAATCGGGCTAGTATAACACACCGAGAGATGTAGCCTGTACGGGTATTTCGTGCATGCCTCACTATTGACACTTGGAGATTCATGTTACTCTTCTAAGAGCAACACTCAGTCGTCATGCCGCACCAATAATGAGAGTTCTGCAGGAACAACACATGAAATACAAGGCTAATCATGCATTAATTAATAATGCTATAAATCCACAGAATATCGGGATTGTTGCTATATGCTCCGTTATGGGTGTATTTAATTCACAGAATACTGGGATTGTTGCCACATGCTCCATTCTAGGTGAATTAGTAAAGTGAAGAAGTATTCATCACTTGGAGATCTTTATCCTCTGCAGGATGTCAGCGTATTATGTTCGGCTTGTACAATTTTAGCCTTGAACAAAAATCCACCATCAACAAAGGAATGCAATCTTTGCAAACCGTGGCTTGTTCATGAATTGATTCAAGTGAATCAAACCGATTTTGTTTCAATTGTGTCTATTCATAAAGACCTAAGCAATTGAACAACTCTTCAACTAGTTCTTATGAGTCATTTGAACTAGTTATGTGAAGAAGATGAATACGGTTAATATGAAAGTGCTCATATGGCTAACCATTGGTTAACTATTTGTGAACCAACTAAGTGTACACGTTTAGGTATGGTTACTCAAACCTAAATGAAATACATTTCATTTGTGTGTGACAAGCTAAGTTTCACTTTAACGGTTGAAAGATATTAGCTTGGTTAAATCAAGTTTTTCATCTAATGATGAATATTGAATGCTTTGTTACCAAGGTAACTTGGATTGCAAACCCTGATTTGAAAACTATATAAAGGAGACATCTAGAAACTGGAAAAACTAATCCCCACACCTCCTGTGTGATATGATCGAATTTTATATAGCGGAAAATAGAGTTGTCGTTCACTCGGACTTGATAAGATTGATTTTAAGAATTAATAAAGTAAAATAAAAGAAAAATATATACAAAATATTGTCACTGGATGAAGAATTTACTAGGACTCGGGGTTTTACTGTTTTTCATGTTCATGGGTTCATAAATTAATCCTAGGCATTTATAGCTCAAAACAAAAGAAACAATAACTCTAATCTTTGCCAAAGTAGCTTTCATAAAACAGTAGTTATAAGTCGTGAGTATGACGCATCAAAAGTAATTAAAACTAAGCATGCGGGATCAAACAAAATGACAAATAATTAATAGAAATCTTAAAACAATTAAATTCTATGCAAATAGTTATAAAATAATTATTTAATTACCACATGAACGAAAAATAGCCTCCTCCGTCGTCCCAGTGATGGGGTCTATCTCATCCTATTGGAAACACGCTCAAAGTATGATTTCATTGCTCAAAAAGGTGCTTACAAGGATGAAAAATAATAAAACAGAGATTTGCAATGGTGAAAGGGCATTACAGAACCTCCTGTTACAAATACAGCGCTGTTACAAAGAAAACGATAACGCACAACTGTTGCAGAACAACATTCGCAGAGAG